>NC_133618.1:34355769-34619461 GCF_048593235.1 Sminthopsis crassicaudata | reverse complement strand
CATTACGGAGCCGGTATTTGGTGGGAAAGAGGTCAAACCTTGGATAAAGTTTAGGATCTTAATCTACTGGGTTCCCCAGTAATGAAACAGTAACCAGAGTTTGACTTTGAACCTGAAAATCACATCCACTAGACTATAACAATGTTTAAAGGAGCAGATAAACCAAATCCTAGCCTTATACTCTCTTGTGTTTTTGTCTGTTTGTCTCTCTCTCTGTGTGTCTCTCTCTGTGTCTCTGTCTCTATCTCTCTCTCTTTCCCTTCCTCTCTCTCTGTCTCTCTCTCTGTTTCTCTGTCTCTGTCTCTGTTTCTGTCTCTCTCTCTGTCTCTTTGTCTTTCTCTGTCTCTCTGTGTATCTCTTTGTTTCTGTCTCTCTGTCTCTCTTTGTCTCTCTGTCTCTCTTTCTCTGTCTCTGTCTCTGTCTCTCTGTCTCTTGAGCAGATTGGCTTCTGGCTCCACCTTTCCTGTATACCCCTTGCTAGTAATTAAAGTCTTCCTTGGAGAAAGGTGGAGGGAGAAGAGAATAACCATGTCTCTTCTGCCTTTCTTTGAACCATATAGTGTCATTCCTGTTGCTACATTCAAGGAGACATATGGGCCTGCTCTATGTGGGGCTCTCACACACATTTATTAAGCACCTGCTTAATCAGTCCATAAACACTTATGGAGCACCCACTGTGCGCCAGGCACTTTGCTAAGCTCTGGGGATACTAATAGTAATAAGATAGTCTTTGCCCTCAGGAAGCTTACAATTTAATCTGACCTCAGATGCTTACTAACTGTGTGACCCTGGGCAAGTCATTTAACTCTAATTATTCCCCCCAAATACAAAAACCAAGCTGGTGGCAAATGAAGAAACCTATGTGCCAGTCACTGTGCTAAACACTCGGATTACAAATATATAATGTAAAAATAGATATAAAAATAATTATATCAATATATGTATAAATGTATGTAGGTGTGTGTATGTGTATACATATATATATATATATATATATATATATATATATATATATATATATATATATATATATATATATATATATATATATATATATATATATATATATAAAAGGAAATCCCTGCCTTCAAAGAGTTCACAATCTAATGGGGAAAGACGACAGAATAGGAAGCTGAAGTGGGGTGGGCAGTGGTGAGCATAGGAGCAGTTCGGGGGGCTGTCCCAGGATGCCCTGGGCTCTCCTCTTTAACGGAGATTCTAGGGAGGCGCTCCCTACTCTGTCACCCAGCAGGGAGGGGCAGAAGGTGTGGGTACCTGGGATGCCGCGGTCTTGTGGGATGAAGAGCTTCCTTGGGCACAGAGTGCAGCTCAGTAGGAAGTCTTCTTGGTGAGTGGCTTTGTCTAGAAAGTGTATTACCTTCATCCAATTTTGATCAGCCAGGACCTGAAACTTCAGATCACTGCAATGAAAAACCGTGATTCCAGAGCGCTACAAAGATCCCGACAGAGAGACAATAGGGCTAAGCATACAGAAGGAAACCCTTATTTCTGGACGGGTTAATGTGGGAATTTTGCTTGCGTATGTGCATTGGGTTCCAAAGCATTTTTTTCTTTCTTTAGGGAGAAGGAGACACAGAAAGGAGGGAAAACAAGTGTTTGGTCATTGAGAAAAAAATAATTTTTAAAAAGTCCCGTAGTCAACCAACAACATTATTTGTCCTTTTGACCTTATGGGGCTATAGTAAGGAAGGAGCTTTATATTCCTTGAAGCATGGAAATAAAAACTAGGTTGTCCAGTCATTTCTGGCTCCTTCTGATCCCATTTGGGGTTTTCTTGGCAGAAATGCTGAAATAGTTTGCCATTTCCTTCTCCAGCTCATTTTTACAGATGAGGAAACTGAGGCCCAGGGTTTTACAGCTAGTAAGTGATTGAGCCAGATTTGAACTCTGGAAGGCGAGAATTCCTCCCTCCAGGCCTGTGTCACCTAGCTGTCCCACAAATTAGATACATGAAGCATTTCTTGAGCATCTTCTGTATATCAGACACTTATAAGCATTAATAATAATTATTAAAGATGTCTCTTTTTGCATCCCTAGTGATCTGCACAGCATCTGGGAAGTAGTAAGGGCTTAATAAAGTTTTATTGATCATTGAGTGAAAGAACTGCAACATCTTTTTATAAAATAATCAAAAACCATAGTTTTCCCTCATAATGACATTATTTTTTATATTTGTTGTCATCTTTACATTATGTAAATTGACATAATGACTCTGAAAGGTAGATGGTGCATTATTATTGAACCCATATTACAGATAGAAACACTGAGGCTCAAATGGGGGAAGTCACATGATGGAGCTGGTCTTTTGATTCCAAAAACTGATATTCTTTTCACAAGGCATTCTAGAGAGATAAATTTCAGTACAAAGAAGAGTGAAAGAATCCAGTTTGATATGGTTTATAGCCCCAAACTGGCTGTGCTGCTTTTGCACATGTCCTGGACTGGGTACCCAAACTAGTCCCTGACACTTGGGCCCAGAGCTCATAGCTGCGCACCAGAATTCTCCCCTCTTGCCCACCCCTTTCTGGGTCAAGTTCCATCACCTCTGCATTCTGATCTGAGCCATTATCTATGACAGACTCCTTTTTCTCTTTATTCTCCAGCTTGGACTTCTTATCACCAACTCCCCCAAAGGCTTTTCCAGTTGTAATTTCATTCAATGCCTCTTTTCCCCTCAAGCCTTTTTCTGATTCTTTTGATCTCCAGTAGTTCTAAACATTCTTTGCCTCCCATATACCCTCCAACACACTATACTCCCTCCCCCCTCCTATCTCCTCCTTCCTTTTGTCTCCTGGGCAGTTCTTCACTCTGGGGCAACATAAAATTAGCATCTCAAAGCCACATTTCCATCAGATAATTTTTCTGGGTCCAGTCTACTCAGAGAGGGGTGCAACAGGAGGTAGGGATGAGAATTAACAGCACTGGCCACGTACATCCCACCAGACAAATATGCTGAAGGATGGCCTGGTCTCACAAGGGAAGGAATTTCATCATCGGGTCAGCTCAGACCAGAAGAACTCCACGAGAGGTTCCTGAAGAGGGAAGCTTTCTGGCCTGGACAGGTCTGGCGGGAGGGAGGACAGGCTGAGTTACAATCCAGAGTCTTGTTCCTGGGTCATCTCTCTGATCCTCTATCACCTCATCTGGAAAATGGGGATTATAATTCATCATGAATATTGACGATGATCTGTGTTGGATAAGGGGTATCCTATTTCCTGTCTTCTCAGTGGGTGTGGGGTGAGATGGAGGGAGGGAAAATTTTAAATGAAAATAAAAATAGAAAAAAGAAAATATAGAAGTGCACCATTCTATTATGCGTGTGTGGGTATAAAGTACTTTACCAACCTTAAAGTTCCATATTTATATATAGTATACACTCATGCATATAGAAATATATGTATATATATTATGAACATATGTATATATGTTAATGATATACACATACACAAATGTACAATATGCTCACAACTCTATACATGTGCATGCATATTAATAAGTTAATATATATGTGCATGCATATTAATAAGTTAATATATGCATGTTAAAATATTCTGTTTACTCATATGCATGTATATAAATTACTTTAAGCTATCTATATCATATAGTTAGTATGTATATATGTATATTAAAATCTCTTAAAGTGGTATTCAAGATGAATATGCATATTTGTTTATGTACAAACATGTACACACATATTTATAAATTATGTCTACATAATTATGTATCACTTAAAGTTTAATAAAATGCTTCATATATAATCTCATATTTTATTAAATTGCAGATAAGTGTACATATTTATACATTATATGTATTTATATAATTACATATCATTTAAAGTTTAATAAAATGCTTCATATATAATCTCATTTTATTAAATTGCAGAAGAGTATACATATTTATACATTATATGTATCTACATAATTACGTATTATAAGTTTAATAAAATGCTTCATTATATAATCTCATATTTTATTAAATTGCAGAAAAGTGTACATATTTATACATTATATCTATGTATATAACTACATATCAAGTTTAATAAAATGCTTCATATATAAAAAATCTCATATTTATTAAATTGCTCTAAAAATCCAGTGGTTCCCTATTATTTGTAGGATCAAATACAAACTCCTCAGTTTGGTAGGTCCTTTAAATCTGATTTTAACTTCCCTCTCCAACCTGATTTCTCATGACTCCCTTCATCCAGGTGAACAGGTCATGTTGTTCCTTTCATGGCACATTCCATCTCACACCTCTTGGCATTGCATCAGCTACCCACCATGGAATGAGCTCCCTCCCTCCTTCTGCCTTTCAATCGCCTCAGGATTTTTCAAAGTGGGGTTTAACACGATGTGTTGTTGGTGCAGTTGTGAACTGATCCAACTATTCTGGAGAGCAATTTGGAATTATGTCCAAGGGCTATCAAAATGGGTCTGCCCTTTGATCCAGCAGTGTTCCTACTGGGTCTTTGTCTCAAAGAGAAAATAAAAAAGGGAAAAGGACCCACATGTACAAAAACATCTATAGAAGCTCTCTTTGTGGTGGAAAAGAATTGGAAATTGAGGACATATCCATCCATTGGGGGATGGATAAATAAGTTATGGTACATGAATGTAATGAAATATTATTGTTCTATAAGAAACGATAAGCAGGTGGATTTCAGAAAAACTTGGAGAGACTTACCTGAATTGATGCTGAATGAAGTTAGCAGAACTAGGATAACATTATATATACACACAGCAACATTGTATGATGATCAACTTTACCCTTTTTAGTTTTTTAAAATAACTTTTTATTTTTTTTCAAAATACATGAAAAGATAGTTTCCAACATTCACCCTTGCAAAACATTGTGTTCTATATTTTTCTCCCTCTCTCCTCAACTCTCCCCTCCCCTAGATAGCAAGTAATCCAATGCAAGTTAAACACGTACAATTCTTCAAGACATATTTCCACATTTATCATTTTGCATAAGAAAAATCAGATCAAAAAGGAAAAAGAATGAGAGGAAAAAAAACACGCAAGCAAACAACAACAATAACAAAGGTGAAAATATTATGTTGTGATCCACACTCAGTTCCCCCAGGCCTCTCTCTGGGTGCAGATGTTTTCTCCATCACAAGATCATTGGAATTCACTTAAATCACCTCATTGTTGAAAAGAGCCAAGTCTATGTGAGATGGTGCCCTTTGATCAACTTTGGCTGTTCTCAGCAATACAATGATCTAAGGCAATTCCAAAAAAACTCATGATGAAAAATACCATTTACATCCAGAGAAAGAATTGAAGCATACTATTTTCACTTTTTTTCTCTCTCTCCTGATTTTTCCCTTTTATTTTGATTTTTCCTTCACAATATGACTAATATGAAAATGTCTAATATTCTACATGTATAACCTATATTAGATTGCTTGCTGTCTTTGGGAGGGAAAAAAATGGAGAGTAAGGGGAAAAATGGAAACAAAAATCTTATAAAGTAAATGTTGAAAACTTTCTTTGGAAACTTATCTAATTGGAAAAAATAAAATTCTATTAAGTGGGGGAAAATAGTACACCAAATAACAGAATACAGATCCAGAAGGACCTCAGCTAAGTTGAATTAATATAATTAAATTACAGAAAATCCCCTCAAAAGCACAGTTCAAATGCCCCCTTCTCCCTGTGCCATTCTAGCTTTTCTTCCTTCTCTCTTTGATTAACCTTCCTCTCCTCCATTTCAGAATCCCTAACTTCCTTCAAGATTCAGCTCAAATACAACTTTCTGTAGGAAGCCTTCACACCATCTCCAACTGCTAGTTCCTTCTCTAAGGTTACCTTTCACCTATTCTGTATGTGTCTTGTGTCTAATTACGTATGTTAGAATGTAAGCTCGTGTAAACTCGGGATTATTTGTCCTTGTGCTTTGTTTCCTTCACACACTATATGGTGTCCAACTCTTTGAGATCCCATGAACCATAGTACATCAGGCCCTTCTACTCACCACTATCTCTTGAAGTCTGGCCTTGCTTCCATAACGTTTCTATCCATCTCATCCTCTTCTGTCCCCTTCTAACTTTGGCCTTCAATTTTCTCCATCAAGGTCTTTTCCAAGGAGTCCTGCCCTATTATGTGGCCAAAGCATTTAAGCTTTGGCTTCAGTATTTGACCTTCCAATGAATACTGTAAATTAATTTCTTTACATATTGACTGATTTGATCTCTTTGCTTCCAAGATACTCTTAAAAGTCTTCTCCGGGACCAAAGTTTGAAAACATCCACTCTGCAATGCTCAGCTTTCCTAATAGTCCAACTCCCACAACCATTCATTGCTCCTGGAAAAACCAAAGCTCTGACAATTTGAAATTTTGCCAGCAAGATGATGTCTCTGCTTTTTAGCATGCTGTCCAGATTTCCTTCCGAGGAGCAGGCATCTTTTAATTTCATGTCTGCAGCCATATCTGTCTCTCTACTTTGACCTTGATCTTGGGTAACCCTGAGCCAAATAACTCACAGTTTCATTGAGCTAAGACCCTCTGTGATAACAAGGCAGTGGTCCAGGACAATATCTGATAGAATTTGATAGATTTTGAGCTGGATTAGAACATAGATTGCGGTTATTAATGGCCTTACTTCAGCTCTTCCTTCTCCAAAAAACATTTTGCTTAATATAAGTTATTTCAATTTAAGTAAATTTTGTATAGTTTTATATAGTTTAAGTTTTTTTCAACAAGCTAGAGGGATATTAGGAAACCAGGGCTGCTACAATTGATCCTAAAGATCAGGGTGGCTTTGGGTACCAGCCATGGCTCATTGTAGGACTAGCAAATCACTTTGCCTGGCTTGGATCTCCTCAGTTCTTGTATCTGTAAAATGGGGCAATAACAACAACTAGCATTGATGTGACATTCCCTATATTTTTTCTCATCTGATTTTCTGAGGAGGGGAGGTGGTAATTGTGCATCATTATCCCCATTTTATAAATGAGGAACCCAAGTCTTAGAGAATGTAAAGGACTTGCCCAAGATGGCACCACTAGTAAAGTGGAAGAACTGGGATTTCAACCCACTAATTCTAAACCCACGGCCTTGCCTTTCATGAGTTGGCTAGCCTTGCTAATCCCCTCAGCGGTCTGTAGCACTGAATAACTCAAGAGAATTTTTAATACGGTTCCACAAACAACTAAGAAATTACTACTAAATATCAGAAACTTTGGGGGTAGCTTTTTTAACCAGAAACAAAGTAGTTACCAAGATATCTAGTCTTTGGAAGGCCCTAATCGCCACAGGACACGAAGGCCAGTGTATTGGTGGGTCGGGGGTGTGGGGAGAGGTTCCCCATCCCTCACATTAAAGGGGAGTTTGTGCAACATGCCGTCTTTTTGAGTCAGGGCCAGGGTCACTGTTGGGCCGAGGTAACATTAATTATTTTTCCGCTTGTCGGATTCCATGAAAAGGATGTGAAAATGGCCTGTTTGTGAAAGAGGGCAGGGCAAGGTTCTGAGCTGATTATGTCAAACACATTCAAAGCCTCCTCGGTGCAGAAGATTGTGATCAACAAAGCATGGCTGGCATCTGCACCCATTTCAGGAGGAAGCTCTTCAGGCTCCATGAACTCCTGAGGGACGAGAAAAGGCAATTTTAACTCTTTGGTGGCTGGAATTATTGAAGCTTTATTCCGGGAGAGAGCTGCCATCCCCTTTGCAGAATTCTTTGGGATAATGGCATTGGCCAGGTGGCTAGGATCGCCACACCGATAATAACAATAATAGTTCATATTTACATAGTGATGGCCAGGGGATGGGTGGATAGGAAGCCAGGCTGCCTGGAGGATTTTTGGTTGAGAGGGGGTGAGTCTTTGTGGTGGACCCTTGGGATTGCTGGCCCTGAAAGTGCACTGATTAGCCCCAGGCATGTTGCTGGGCAGTCTCACACAAGAGATCAAATACTTCTTTTGAGGAATCAGAAGCCCCAGGTAACAGAAGGTAACTCCACTGGATTGCACCTAGCCTTTTTGGGGGGAGAAGGAGTTGTAAAGAGATGGGCTAGTTAGGATACAGCCTGAGGCATGGGAGTAATCCCAGGAGAACCAGTTGTCTGGGAAGTATTTTCTCTTCCACTAGTGTGGGCACATGTTGCAAACTAAGATCCCTTGTAGGTGCTTCCCAAAATGATCTTATTATTTGGTGTCCTTTTATTATTTATTTTGCTATACTGCTTTAAATTTTAAAATTTAAAATTTTATTTTAGAAAATTAAAATTTGATTTAAACTTTTGTCATTTTATTCGTGATTTCCATTTTAGTAGAAATGAGATTATTTGGGGATTTGGGTCATATTTGCATAACTATGACTAATATGTAGATTCTACTATAGTGAATATATAGCATATATATCTAAACCCTATACTATACATATATATTTGTATATATATAGTATATTTAAAGTGGCTCATGCTTTATGATTTAAAATAACATTTTCTTACAATAATCCTGCAAAGCACATTGTGCATAGGCAATGGAAAAGCAATCTACTCCATCCCTATTCTTGGTTTCAGTCTAATGTCAGAGAGCAAAAAAAATATCTTATTTATATATAGTTATATATAGTTAAGGTTTGAAAATTGTTACTATCACAAAAGAGCTTTTGCTGTAGTTTAATTAGGTTTACAGACTTAGAAGTGGGAGAGGTCTTAGAGATGGCTATCCAATTTAAACTGAGGTAGAGAGGAGATCATGGCTTGTACAATGGTATTATATGGTGACAGAACTAAGAAATAAATCCATATTTGGTGATTATTTCACTGCACAATTCCATCGAATTACAGAGACTGAGTTGGATTGTTAGCACTGCTAATTAATTACCTCAGTAGCTGTGTGACTTGGGCTGACGCAGAAAAAAGCACAGATGAGGAGTGGATCCCCTGGAAAAGGGAGATGTTAAGTTCGTTCAAAGAGCACAGAGCTGGCTGGATCATTGTACTTCATATATGAAGACAAGCTAACCATCCCCAGACAGCAAATATCAAACGAAGTCAGTGGTAATCTGTTGGTCCAAGGAATGACAAGGAATTAATTCCTCATTTCCACTAAGGAGAGAATAGCCGGTGATGGGATTAAATTGCAGTCTGATTTCACATTTTACCCCTGGGAAGCTATCAGTTAAGGAATCGAAGGCTAATTACTGGCCACAAGGCTGGACACTTGTGAACAATGGGTTTGGAGGGGAAGAACTGGGCATCAGAACCAATGGCAGACACAAAATCCGGATCAGATGCACCAGACCAGGAGAGCTGGAGAGCCGACCTGTCAAAAGCATGGTGAAGATGAAAGATCTGGGAAAGAAAAAGGGGGACGGAAGGAGGAAAGATAAAGATAAGAAGGAGGATAAAAGGAAGGAAGAGAGAAGGAGAGTCAAAGAGAGGAAGAAAGAGAGAAAAGAGGAAGTAAGAAAGGAAGGGAGGAAGAGAGAGGAAGAAAGGAAAAAGGGTAGAGTTGTTTATATAGTTAGTTAGAATTCTGCCATGAATAGAAAACATAGAATGGAGAATAAAAGATATTCCAGATTTATTATTATCAGAGAAGTAAGCTTGGGTATGAGACTGGATCTCCAAGGAAGAACAACTGCACATATGCTCCCTTGTAGCATCCTTGGAATGGCACCAGCCAATCACAATACTCTAACATGTAAATAATCTGTAATTCTGTTACCTTGGGCCACTGAGAATCCCCTTCCCTAATGCTGAGCAGCTCACAGCCCTTCTCTATCACTAGGCCATTCCTGATCACCCCCACTGCTAGCTCCATCCACCTTGCCACCAAAACCCCCCCAAACCTTAAACAAACTCAAATCCCCAAATCCCAAACTTTGTCACAGAGTTGTTCTCCTCCCCATGGAAGGAGACTTCAAGTAGGACACATGTTAGATAAAATGCTGCCGTAACGGTGTTAGTTATAGTTAAATAACAGCACTGAGAATCATCCACACATGTGACTTATTTATCAGTCCAAGTAGTTCCAAAACAAATGGGTTTCAAGGTTGTCAGTAACCAAAAATCCAGAACTTTGGTTTTTACCCAATTAATGTACAGTTTGAAGGGAATGAAAAACAGGATGAAACAGTTAAGACATCTGGTTTTTGATTGGAGGAGGAGATCAGGAGACGGAAAGGTGAGAGGCTCAGGAAGGGTTGATTGGAGGGGATTGAGATACCATTAGGAGACATTAGGAGAGAAAGAAAGGCAGAGGGCTGTTCTGTGACATTCTTTAAGCTGGGTGACTTGGGAGGGGGGGAATCTTGTGACTTCTCTGAACTCAGATGACTTTGAGATTTAACTTCACAAAACAGTAGATAAAAGCCAAGGGAAATCTCTACTGCTATTTCTATATGACATTAATTAGGACAGTGCGGGGCAGGGACTGAAGGAAGTCCATTGCTTTGTCCATGCTTTCACCCACAGATAGGGGTACAGGGGATCAGCAACACACCCGCCAGCACAGGCGGGCCCCCCGCTCAGGCTGGGCATGACTGGCATCTGCCCTGAGGGGCTTATCTCTCTATCCCTGGGGAATTTTGATTTGCTCCAGGTAATTAATCTCTTCCTGTTTAAGCTCTCTCCAATAAATCATCCTCCAGCTGGCTAATGAATGCAATCACAGAGTGACCACAATGTTCTGTAATCTCCAGGGGGAGAAATCATCATTCTGCCATCCCCTACCCTGGGCAGAGCTTCTGAAACTTATTTATATGCCCCCCTGGCACTCTGGTGAAGCCTTCAGGCAATTTCTCAGAATAAGTTTTAAAAATGATAAAATAACATACCTTGAATCAAAAAGAAACCAACCATAACAAGATAGAAGTATCAGAATATTTGTGTGAAAAAAGGTTCACAGGCCCCAGTTAGGGCTCTAAGCCAGGAATTGGGCAGACTGACCAATTTCCCCAAGTTCTATGTGGCACAGAGTATTGATTATACAACAGGGGTGGGTAGCCATCAACCTTCTAAATAAATAAATAAACAAATATTTTTATTTATTTATCATATTATCTCTACCAGCCATACATGGAAAGAGAAGTCTGGAATGCTGTGGATAAGTTCACGTCCCTCGGCAGTCTGCTTTCCAGGGATTGATCACTGATCATGGGGCTGATACGTGCCCTGGCAGAGCTAGCTCAGTCTTTGGGAGGCTCTGAAGGGAAGTGGCAGAGGAAAGACTGATCGCCCAGCTGAAGGTGGTCAGAGCCGGCGTGTCTGTCTGTGCAGCCTGGACGGACGGTCCGCCAGTGGCATTCCAGGACAGTGAATCACTCCCTTTTGAACCGTCTCGAGATCACCTGGCAGGACAAGGGACAGGACACCAAGGCCCTTTCTTGAGGAAACGTCAGCATTCCACATTTCGCGGGGGGCATTACTCCAGTGGGCTGGTCACGTTGTCTGAATGCCAAATGTAGGCTTGCCCAAGACTATTTTGTGGAGGGCTCCAACATGGCGGGCAGGAACCGAGATACAAGGACCAGATCTCTGGAGAACTTTAACATTGGTTGTGTGCCATGGGGGACACTGGCACAGGACTGCCAGCGTGGCGTGCCCTCATCAGAGAAGGGGCTGCGCTCTATGGGCACAGATTTGGAGATCCCACCCCCAGTGTTCCCATGGAGTGGTTCTGGGCCCGTATGGATCAGCCTCAGTCAGGCTCTAATCTATGATGCCATTTTGATCCCCTGGAGAACAAAGGACAATACCCACAAAGAGGGGGAGACGGTAAGACAAAACGGGGAGACAAAAGGGTTTACTTTGTTGGACACAGGGGCACTTTTGACCGGCAGGGGCAGGAAATGACCTCTCTGTCTAGATTCTTCTCCCCATCTTGGAAGAAGAGAGAGACAGACCTCAGAGGAGCTGGCCAGGTAGAAGAGAGCCTCCTTCCTGGACGGGTCCTGTCCCCTCGGTGCTCCTGGGTTATCTCGCCTAACTTAATCTCATAATCTCCATAACTCAGTGGCTTAGCTGGCATCCTCTCTCTGACCGGGAAATGTGGGCAGTCCGCGCCTCCTCCACATGGTACCAGGATGGAGAATGCCGGGCAAAACTCCAAGTCGCCTTCCCTACTCGCCTTCCTTATTTGCCTTCTCCCAGAGTTCTCTGCTGTTTCCTTCCAACGTGTCACTGGCTGAGTGAGTGACATGTCCAGGACTATCTACGCCTAGAGGGGGCCATGATGCTTCCTCTACAAGAGTGTCAGCCCCTAGAAGCTCCCTGCACTTATCCCACTAGCCCCTCAGCAGGCGCTTAATAAGAACTCATTAATAAGGGTCATTCCTAATAAATTAATTGATATCTTAATATTATCTTAACTAACCAATATCTTAAAGCATTGCTTGAAGCACATACCCTTCAAAAGACAAAAATTTAATGAATTGGTTCTTCCAGATCTAAGAAGACCAGACTTGGACTCAAGTCTCAGATACTTACTTGTGTGGCTCTGGACAAGTCACTTAACTTTTTATCTTTAACTCAGTTTCCTCATCTGTAAAAGGGGATAATACGCCCCCAAGGTGGTTGTGAGGAGCAGATGAGATAATGTTTGTTAAAGTGCTTTGCAAACCTTAAAGGGCAATAGAGCTATTGTTGTTGTTGTTATTATTCCTGACACTGAAATTGGCATTTTCTAATATTATACCAGTCTCTAGACCCCCTTTCCCGATAGTTATAAAGCATTTTAATATTTCCAGTGCTGGTATGCTCATGGGGAGTCTTAGGGAGGTACAAATGACTTCTCAGAACCTGGCTTTTGTACCCAGGCCGACAGGAGCCTATGCCAACTTTAGTCCCCTCAACTTTAATTCTCTCTCTGTCTCTGTCTCTCTCTATGTCTCTCTGTCTCTCTCTTTTCTGAGGGAATTGGGATTCAGTGACTTGCCCAGGGTCATACAGACAGAAAGTGTTAAGTGGCTGAGAACATATTTGAACTCAGGTCCTCCTGACTTATCCACTGCACCCCCTGTCTGCCCCTTTCTTCCTTTTTTTTTCTCCCTTAACCTTAATTCTCAAAGAAGGTTTTAAGAGAAAACTACCCCAACCTGCAGGGGGACGTTGCTCTAGGATATTGCTCCTACTTTGTCTTGCTCTCTTGAGTCTCCCACCTCAGGGGAAGTCAGACCGACAGCAGATTATTAATATGTTGGTCAGGTTTCAGGCCTTCCAGCCGGTGACCTGCACTGGTCCTTCTTTTCCCAAAGAAATCAAAGATCAGGCCTAAGAAGCCAAAGGGGAGCTGAGCCCAGGAGGTGGAGCCCCCCGCCTCTTGGAGAGGCTCCCCCAGTGCTGGCTTGTTTCCTCTCTTGTTTCTCCTACCTTAATACTTACTCTACAGCTTCCTTCAAGATCCAGTTTAAATCCTGTTGGCCTTGCTCCCCGCCCCCACCTTCTTGGGCAAGCCCTCTGAGCAGCCCTCAGTTTACTTCCTGCTTTATCTTTTATGGATGAAAATTTTTGCTTATCTTCTTCTTCATTAGAATGGAAGTTCCTTGAAGGCAGGTCCTGGATTATGGTTTTTTTAAAACCTTTCTTTGTTATCCCCAGCATGTAGCATAGGGCTCATAATACATACACACATGCGTCATATAATAAATGCTTGATTTTCTGAGGTAAGTGACTTGGCCAGAGTCACATGGTTTATGAAATTCAATAGGTAAAACGGCATTTATTAAGCACCTATGATGCGTCCGAGTGCTGGAAGTACAAATACAATATTAAAAGAAAAAAAGACTGTTTTTACCCTGAGGTAGCTTGCAGTCTAAAATAAGTCTTTGGGGAGGTGGGGATATTGTGGAAAAGTCCGAAAAGTCAGGTCAGGAGTGGAGCCCACATTGTCGCTTCAATGGCAGGCGTGGGAATGAACTCAGCAATGCAAGTGGGGACCCCCGGGGAGGAAGCTTCTGGGACCGGAGAGTGGAGAACAGAATGAGAAGAGTTCTTGCCTTCCACCCCAACACGCAGCCCACTGTGCTTGGCCCGGCAAACCCCGCTACCCGCCTGTACGTGCGCCTGGCAAAAGACAGGAGCTGCCTGCCAGCTTGGAGCATCGGAGAGCCCAGGTACCAATTAAGCCGGGATAAATAGCCATTATGGTGGAGGTCTGACAAGGCAGGGAGACCACAGTCTGCTCCGCGGCACCTGCTTATTTCCCATTGATCCCCCCTGGGATACGGCCTTGCCTCCTTTCTGTAGCTTCCCAAATAACAGCCTGGCAAAGCCCCGGTGGCCTCTGAAGAGAATCTCTCGGGTCTTCCTGTCTTTTTCATCTGTAAGACCTGCCAGGGGAAGCTCTAATTACTGGCTGAGATTTCCCTGCTCCCGCGCCTTCACAGACAATGGCATGGATAAACAGATGCCTTTCTGAAATCAGAGTTTTAAAAAGACTTTCAGATAGGGAAGATCCAGCTCTCAGTTTGGCTTAAAAGGATGGGGGAAGGTGATGGCAGCCCTTGGACCTGGGAGCTGGAGGCGGGGACTACTGATTTCTCAGGTACGCTCACACTCTGTGAGCAGGGACAGGATCATGAGTGAAGGCTCATTTGTTCATTCAATAAGCATTTATTAAAGTGCCTACTATGTGCACTAAGCACTTGTCTTAGGCCCTGAAAATAAAAGACCAACATGAAACCATTGCTGCCCTCGAGGAGTTTACATTCTGCTGGAGTTGGGAATAACCCGGGATGGGAAATGATCATACATTTCTCTCTTGGCTACTGAAATCATTTTATTTTCCCTCTGAGTGGAATGATAGTTTATAAAGCACTTTAGAATTTGCAAAGCACTTTAAACACATTATCTCCTTTTACCCTCACAAAAGTCCATAGGTCCCATTATTATTCCCATTTTACTCGTGCCTTATGGTTGTGATGGTTAAATGGTTGCAAGGGGACCGAAATACCATCACTCTGTGAGAGCCAAGTGACAATGTGCCTGACTGTGGCTGATCACACCACCGATCTGCTCTTGGAATCAGATAAGATTCTGAGCTAGGAGCTTAGAACGCTTTGCCACAGGTCAGACACGAATAGTCCCTATGAACTTTTGGGGTGAATTCTCTAATTTTCCGCATCTCCCATTTCTTCTGAGAAAAGTCAAGTCTACTTCACTCATAGAGCAAGCACCTTCCCCGACGAGGGGACACCATGCTGGGCGGTCCTGTGCCAGTGTCTCCATGTCATATAATTAATCCTAAAGTCCTTAGGAGAGACTCTGAGAGTGTCCTTGTATTTTTTCCTGCACCACTGGTTTTTTTTTTTCTTTTTAAATTGTATTTGTAATTCTAACACTCAATATACCATAGGTGCTTAATAAATGCTGTTTCACCAATTGAATTTCAGCTCAAATGTTTATAAACCATATAACTGAGCAAATCACTTAACTCCGAATCTTATTTCATCATCAACAGAAAGCATTTATTATATGACATATGTATGTATTTTTTTCCTACACTCCTGTGTGAGTTCTCCATAAAATAGTCTTTAGGGCAAGCATACATTTGACATTTGAACAATATGACTAACCCATTGGAGTAGCCAGCCTCCTCTGCAAAAAAACACTTTTGAATACTTGGCAATTCAGCTGAAGAAAGGACCTTATCCTGCCAGGTGATCTTCAGAACCTTCCTCAGACAATTTCAATGGATTCTGTTTCCCACTATGGCAGACTGCCCAGGTTTCACAGGTATACAACAAGGAGGGAGCACAGTGGCTCTGGAGACCTTCAGTTTGGTGGTCAGTCTAACACCTCTCCCCTCTCATATTTTCCCTGGGAGCTTAGCTCTGGCAATGCATGGGCCAACTTCATTATGAATCTGGAAATCCCTGGAAGGTAGACTGCCAAGGTAAATCACTTTATCCACAGCATTCAGAACTTCTCTGCTTTCACCAATGGTTCCATATCTGGTGATGTGGTGTTGGCTGATGGAGTTCCTCTATTTTCTTAGTGTTAATTGTTGGGGCAAAATGATTGTGATGGAATACTATTGTAGGTGCTGGGGAAGCTAGCTGAACGGAGTCAAAAAGATTCATCTTCTTGAGTTCAAATCTGACCTCAGACACTTACTAGCTGTATGAACCTGGGCATGACATTTACCTTGGGCAAATCACACCAGATTTCTGCCGAGAAAACTCCCAATGGGGTCATGAAGAATTGGGCTAACTGAATAATAATAACAATTTGATAATATATGATAATATAGTTTTATAACATATAATAATAATTTTATAATATATAATAATAACAACATTTTACAGAAGAGGAAACTAAGCTTTCTTAGGTTATCTGCAGCCATTTTAACCATCAATTGATGTAAGCATCCATTATGTGGCTATTATGAGTCAGGCACTCTGCTAAATATTGGGGTACAAAAGCCCAACGAACTGATTCCTGCCCTCTGTCCATTTGGTTACTACTAGGATAGCATTTTCTCCCTTCAGAGACTAGGGCCAAATGGCAGGTCAATCCAGGAGGCCTAGTAACCAGTCAGGATACTAAACAAGAATGGTAGACTGGTAGAGAGCCAGAGCTCTGTCCCCAAATCTCAGTAACTGGTGAGAAGGCTAGGGAGACCTTCTGATCCCTTGGTACTCCTCCCTGTGATGTCCCAGCTTCCCAGAATATGTAGTTCTTGGCCCTGATACGTGTCTCCTGTGACCTGTAGAAAGAGGTGATATCAGTACCCTAAAGAAATGGGATGATAGGATTGTAGAATTGTAGATTTAGAGCTAGACAGGATTGAGGAGCTAAACTAGTCCCACGTCCATCTTTTCAGGTGAGTGAAATAAGACCCGGGGAAATATAATTCTTTGCCCAAGCTTACACAGCTTAAATGCCAGAGTTAGGATTTGAACCCAAGACCAGAGTTCTGTCCAGGATAATGAGATATTTTGGAGGTGATTGGGCAAAGTAAAGCATTTGAAAAAGATAAAACTCTTGATGTGGACTTTGGGGTGGGCACTTGTATTTTGCTATGTTTAATTAACCAAGTGACCACAGAAAATTAGATTTCCTATAAATGAATTATCTGGAGGACAAACAAGAATGGGAATACCCACTGGGCTGGTGTCTGTAGTAGTGTGCCACCTGGTGGGAAAAATTATATACAATATTCCCTTGCTGGTTAATGATAAAAGTGACACTGTAGAATCACAGGCGTAGGACACATGCT
This sequence comes from Sminthopsis crassicaudata, assembly GCF_048593235.1. NCBI lineage: Eukaryota > Metazoa > Chordata > Mammalia > Dasyuromorphia > Dasyuridae > Sminthopsis > Sminthopsis crassicaudata. The sequence goes on along the minus strand of NC_133618.1, from coordinate 34,602,264 downwards.
AGTTGTGGACTGCCATCGCCTTTTCTTTTTCATTTAATTTTTACTTTATTTTATTTTTCTTAAATGTATGTAAACAAAAAATTTTACAGGTGTTTTAAAAATCTTGAATTTCATATTCTCTTCTCCCCTCCTTTCTTTCTCTCCTTCCTTGAGGAAGCAATTTGATACAGATTCTTACATGTTCAGTCATGTAAAATATTTCCATATAATCATGCTACAAAAGAAAATGTGAACAAAAAAGACCAAGAGCAATAAATTTTTTTTTAAGTATGTTTCAATCTACTTTCAAACTCCACCAGTTCTTTGGAAGTGGATAGCATTTTTCATCATCTCTGGAATTATCTTGGATCATTGTATTGCTGAGAATAGATAAGTCATTTACAATTGATCATTGTACAATACTGTTTTTTACTATATACAATGCTCCTTTGGTTCTTCTCATTTCACTTGGTATCAGTTCATGCTAAGTCTTCCCAGGATTTTTAAAAGCATTTTGCTTATCATTTCTTCTAGCACAAGAGAATTTCTTCACACTCATGTATCACAACCTATTTCATCACTCCCCAATTGACTGAGATCCCCTGGATTTCCAATTCCTTGCCACTAGAAATATTTTTGTACAAATAGATTCTTTTTTTCAAAAATCTCTTTGGGATATAGACTAGTAGTGATCTTGTTGTTAATGGTTGGGGCAAATGATTATGATGGAATATTGTTGTATAAGTTGGGGAAACTATGAAGCTCTAAATCTATGATTCTACATGGATGTGCACAGTTTGACATCTCTCTGGGCAAAGTTCCAAATTGCCCTTCAGAATGGTTGGTCAGTTCACAACTTTACCAACAATGCATTTTGTTGTTGTTGTTCAATCATTCACTTGTGCCCAAATTTTTGTGATCCCATTTGAGATTTTCTGATAAAGATTTTGCTAATTCCTTCTCTAGCTTATTTTTACAAGAAAGAAAGTTAAGTGACTTTCCCACAGTCATACAGTTAGTAAATGTCTGAGGCTAGATTTGAACCCAGGTCTTCATACAGCTAATAAATGTCTGAGGCTAAATTTGAACTTTACTAGAGTTCCTGAATCCAGGTCCAGTGATCTATCCATTTAACTTGCATTAGTCTATCAGTGTCCTTATTTTTCTATTTCCCTGACAATATTTGTCATTTTCCTTTTCTGTCATATAATTAATATTTCTCTAATCAATAGTGATTCTGATCATTCTTTCATGCAACATCAATGGATAACTTTGATTTCCTCATATAAAAACTGCTTGTTGATATCCTTTGACCACTTATCAATTTGGGAATGACTTATATTTTTATAAATTTGACACAATTCTCTATTTTAAGAATGAGACTTTTATCAGACAAACTTCTATTTAAAAAATTCTCCACTTCCTGCTTTTTTTTTTTTTTTAATCTTGGCTGCACTGGTTTTGTTTGTGCAAAACCTTTTTAGTTTGAGATAATTGAAATGATCCATTTTATATCCTGAAATACTTTCTATCTCTTATTATTTGGCCATAAACTTTTCCCGTAATAAATCTAACAGGTAAAACACTTTATATTCTCCTGATTTGCTTATAATATCACCCTTTGTGTCTAAGTCATATAGAGGGCTTCTACTTTTACTTTAGTTCCAAATGACACCGAGGCCTGACTGCAAATCCTATCTCAGATACTAGCTGTGAAGGTCAAGTTTCCTTGTCTCTACCTCAAAAAGCTGTTTTGTAGGTGTGGACATCATATTTAAATAATGAACATTTAAATAATTATGTACGAAAAATTCAAAACAAAAAACAAAACTAAGCTATAGAGAAAGGACATGTCAGAGGTGATCCCAGAGGGAAGGCACTGAAAATATATTGCAGGCACAATTTGTCAGTCTTCCACATTTATGAGCTTATAGACACATAGTAGGCTGTTAACAAATACTTATTGACTTGACTGACTGATTACACAGGGCTTACAGTCAGGAGGACCTGAGTTCAAATGTGACCTCAGATATTTATTAGTTGTATGAGCCTAGGCAAGTCACTTAACCTCTGCCTGCCTCAATTTCTTCATCTGTAAAATGGGGAAATAATAGAACTTACAGGTTTTGGGGAAGACCAAATGACATAATTGTAAAGTTCTTAGCAGAGTACTTGGCGAGTAGTAGGAACTTTAGAACTGTAACCTGTTCCAATGATTACCACTACCATCTAAGAGATCTGGAACAACAATCACTTTCTCAGAGCCTCAGTTTCCTTCTCAGTAAAAAGAGAGTTAAATTTAATGACCTCTAAAGCCCTTTCTGATTCTCAGTCCAAAGATCCTATCTATTCCCCAGGCTTCAGGAATTTCTCAGTTGAAATGCAAATATTCTTGGGCTGGGAATAGCCTGTAGCTCTTTTTTTTTTTTTTTTTTTTTTTTTTTTTTTCTTTTTTCCTTAAACCAGATCTGTGGGTGCTTTAGTGAGAAACTTCCTCTACAAAAACCTATGGAATTTGTGGGTTTTGAGGGAAGCCTGGAGACAGGAAAGTTAAAGGACTTGCCCAGGGTCTACAGTCTGAGGAGGAAGAGGAAGAGAGAGACTGAGGCAGAGACAGACAAGAGAGACTGAGAGATAGATATAAAAAAACAGAGGCATACACACAGAGAAAGAGACACAAAGAGAGAGATGAGAAAGAAAGAGGGAGAGACAGTGAAGAGAGAGAGGAATGAGGAAGAGAAAGAGAAGGAAGGAAGGAGAGAGGGAAAGGAAAGAAAGGAAGTGAGAGAGAGAAGGAGAGAGAGAGAGAGAGAGAGAGAGAGAGAGAGAGAGAGAGAGAGAGAGAGAGAGAGAGAGAGAGAGAGAGAGAGAGAGAGAGAGAGAGAGAGAGAGAGAGAGAGAGAGAGAGAGAGAGAGAGAGAGAGAGAGAGAGAGAGAGAGAGAGAGAGAGAGAGAGAGAGAGAGAGAGAGAGAGAGAGAGAGAGAGAGAGAAAGAGAGAAAGCTGAAATTTGAACTCCTGAGCTTTGGTGACAAATTAAATTGGCCAGATTGCTTTACTGTCAAACAGTGATCAAGTAGAAGAATGCAAATACTCCCCTGTGAATAGGAGACCCTGAACATTCAGGGAAAGGTAATGAGGGATGGGTAGCAGAAAGTTGCCCCAAGAAAAAGAAGAGCTAAGAAGAAGGACTCAGAAAGGGGAAGAAGGGAGAGGAGCACTGGGCTAGGGACTGATCTGAGGCTCCTTATCTGCCACAACTGCCCACTCTGGACTACTAGGCTGCTCTTTTTACCATCACCCCCTCCTGAAATGCCCTTTCTTTTCTGCTAATCAAACTTTTACCCACTTCTCTAAGCCTAGTTCAAGGTCAGTCTCCTCTAGAAAGGCTTTAAAACTGGAAAGGACCTCAGTCCTCACTAAATCTAACCCATCCATTTTACAGATCAGGGAATTGAGGCACAGAGTTGAGGTGGGAACACCTGGGAAATGTCTGAAGTGGGATTTGAATCCAGATCTTCCTGATTCCAAGTCCATTTCCCTATTCACTTTACTTGTGGTATCAAACTCAAATAGAATCAGATTTAGATCATAAATCAACTTAGAAAAAAGCCAATTAACATTATTGTATTTTTATTTATATTGTTATAAAGTGTTTCCCAATTATGTTTTAGTCTGGTCTGCCCCCAATGTGTGTGTGACACTTCTGTCCTATACTATGCTGCTGTGTCATCAGCTTTTAGAGTCTGTCATCTTTCTACTTGACCATTTTCAATGTGACTTTAATCCTCCCTGATCCCCCCCTTCTGAATTCTAATAAGTTATATTGAATAATGGCTTAAACATTGGTTCCTGTTGTTGACTAATTAATCCAAGTATATTTGTTGTCTGTATAATCAAATTGGCTAATAAAATAAGATGTTTGTAAAGTGCTTTGTATACTTTAAAGTGCAGCAATATCACCATCACCATCATCCCCATCCCCATCATCATCATCGTTATTATCATCATCATGATGTTCCTTGAGGCAAGGACAATAATAAATGCATTTATCTTTGCTGAATACACATTGCAGAGCTTTAATATTGAAGGTATACTATGAATGTGCTAACTGATTGACTCAATACATTTTGTTTCTTCCCTCTCAGTGTCCGGTCTCCCTCTCAGACGACTGGAGTCACTGGTCAGAGATCTGTAGCAGAACCGATCTATGGCCAAAAGTACCCCTTCCAATCTGCCCTAGTCCTGGGGATGGGACAGAGAAGTGCCTCCAGTTGGTTTAGTGAGAATAACCGAGTCTCAGTTTCAGTAAAATAAGTGGAATCAGATCATTCCACATTGGGAGGGTTCTAAGTGCGAGCTACTATTTGTCTACACAGAGACTGATTCTACTTAGATACTATTAAATCAAATCTCTGATCCCAGCAAAAGCAAAATAATAACACCTGCCTGCCAGGATGTTGTGAGCAAAGTGCTTTGTAAACTTGAAAGCTCCAGTTAAAGGTGTGTGTGTTTGTTGTTGTGGTCGTGGTGGGGATTTGACCTTTTGCTCACCATGCTGTCATCTGAAGCCTTCTGGAAAGAAAAAAGGGAGGAAAACAGAGAAGAAGGAAAAAGAAAAGAAAGGAGAGAAGGAAGGAAGAAAAGTAGGGAAGAAGGGAGGCAAGTAGAGGAGGAAGAAAAGGAAGGCTTTATTCTTTATTATCAGTTATTGTTATCCTTGTTTTGTAGGTAGGTAAACTGAGGCCGGAAGTAGGGAAGTGACTTGCCCAGAGTTACACAGATAGTAATTATCTGAAGCTGAATTTGAATTCAAATCTTTTTGATTTGGGAAGATTCTCCTGGGATCTTTTTTGATCCTGATTAGCCACACCTCTCAACTTTCAGTTAATTGGAAATCTGGTAAACCTTATCTATGCCTTCATCCAAATCTAATAGATTCCATTACTTAGGGGATTAGACTTGTCAAGAGAACAGGTGTAATTTTACTACTATTGCCTTACAGGCTTAAGTTTGCTTAGGTCTTGAGAAAGTGATTTCCTCCCAGGGATTTGGATTAGCATTAGGTCACCAGGTCAGAATTCAGTCCAATCCCTGGTTTTATTTGGTCTCTAACCATAACAAGGTTTTCACTTAAAATCTGGAGGTATACAATGAATTGTTTAATATATTTTAATATTTTAAATAAAAACAAGAGTAACAATGACTAGCACTATAAATGCTAAGGTTTAAGGTTTATCTCATTTGAACCTCACAACAACTCTGGGGAGATGCTATTATTATACCCATTTTGCAGATAAACAAATGGAGACATTAAGACATTAAATTCTCTCTCTGGAAGTGGAGAGCATCTTTCACCATGGGTCCTTTGGAACTGTCTTGGATAAGAGTTGGGATTCTTGATCAAAGTAGCTGAGTCACAGATGATCATCCTTAGAAAATTGCTGTTACTGCAACACCTTCAATTTTGTACATATTGTACAACGAGGTCCAGGGTCATTTAAACTGATGAGTATCTGAGGCAAGGAGAACCCACTGTTGAATCTTTATAACTCCTGACTTGTTTCTACAACTAATATTTTTATTTTTATTTTTTATTATTATAGTATTTTATTTACAAAACATATGCATGGATAATTTTTCAACATTGGCCCTTGCAAAACCTTCTGTTCCAACTTTTCTCTTCCTTCCCCTTGCCCCTCCCCTAGATGGCAGGTAGTCCAATACATGTGCAACTAAGATTTTTATTGTTCGGTTGTTTTTCAATCATGTACAACTCTGTGACCTCATCTGAGGTTTTCTTGGCAGAGATAATACAGTGGTTTGTCACTTCCTTCTCCAGCTCATTTTACAGATGAGGAAACTGAGGCAAATGGAGCCAAGTGATTTGCCCAGCTTCATACAGCTGTCTGAGAGCAGATTTGAACTTAGGGAGATGAGTCTTCCTGATTCCAAGTCTGGTGCTCCGTCCACTGTGCCATGTGGCTGCCTACAGCTAAGATGGGGTGTTTATATTCTCAGGCAGTAGGCAGATATTTATTAAACACTTACTGGATACCAATTAATGGGGATGCAAATAAAGGCAGAAAAAGTCTGCCCCCCAAGGAGCTTATATTCTTTTTTTTTTTTTTTTTTTACCTTTTGGGAAGTAGTTTTTATTTTTTATTTTTTTATTTTATTAATTTTATAATTATACATTTTTTGACAGTATATATGCATGAGTAATTTTTTTAAATAACATTATCCCTTGTATTCATTTAGGAGCTTACATTCTAATGGCAGATGCAAGCTGCCTGATATTTAAGTATATTATTTATAACCATAACTATAAAACTATATAGCTATAACTCTCTCTCTCTCTCTCTCTCTCTCTCTCTCTCTCTCTCTCTCTCTCTCTCTCTCTCTCTCTCTCTCTCTCTCTCTCTCTTTCTCTCTCTTCATATATATATAAACAAACCAGATGGATGGGAGCCTGATTTCAGGGCTAAGTGACCAATATTTTAGGAATTAATTAAAGGCCCTCCCTCCCAGCTGTTACATTTCTTGCTGCAGGTGAGTATTCCTTATCTGATGAGAGACTACTTTGTGTTCTGGGCTTTTGCATTTAAAAATGAGGAGACTAAGTCTGAGAGGGAATAAATAAGGTCACAGATCTAATAAATAACTAAGGAGAGATTCAAATCCAGATCTTGACCCAAAGTGCTTCAGTCTAGCCCCAAGTTTCTTGGAAGCAATGGTGAAATCAGCTTGTCCTGACTTCTGCTTCTTCTTCTGGTTTTTAGAGCCCAGGAAGGCTTCCCTGGGCAGAACGACCTGTCCTCCACACCTTTGAACGTCCCATTCTCCTCACTAAACTTAAAAGGGGAAGATGGTATGGAAGAGCCAATGGGGTTATCTCTGGAATCAGTAAGTTTCGGGTTCAAACGTCACCTTTGACAGGTACTTGCTTGCTATGTGACCATGGGCAAATCATCTAATCTCTCGTTGAATCCTTCAAGACCTCCAAAAGGATGTTAATTCCTGCCTTCTGACTTTCCTCTCTCCAGTCCATCCTTCACACAGCTGGCCTGAGGGACAGTCCTGAGGCAAAGATCTGAATTCATTTATCCTTGGGACCCCCTCAGCAGCTCCTGATCGCCTCTAAGACAAACTACAAAGGCTTTCAGAATTTAACGCCCTTCACCATCTGGTTCCAGCCAACTTTTTCCCTACTTACTCACCTTTGCCAACTCTGTGGTCCAGAAAAAAGGGCCTTCTTGCCTCATCCATCATTGCTATCACCTCTCCATCTCTAGTCCCCATGCTTTCTCCCCTCTGCCTCTCAGAATTCCTTGATTTCTTCAGAGATCTGCTCCTGAGCCACCCTCCTATGGGAGGTCCCTCCTGATCCCATCAAAGGCTAGCCACCCATATCTCCCTTTACCCCCACCCCTTGAATCCAACAAGCCATCTTCTCTCCATTACACCTTTTCCCCTAGTTGTCCTCCAGGCCTAAAAATACTCAGCTCCCTAAACAAACACACACTTAACAGGTTTATTTTGTGTGTAGTTTTCATTTACTTGTAAGTGGACATGTTTCTCTGTAAGAATGGAAGCTCTTGAGGTCAGGGGCTCCCTATAGCAGAGGGTCTCCATCTAGAGTCCAGATAGAATTCAGGGGAATCGGAAACTTAGATGAAAAAAGTATTGCATCTTTATTTCTGCTAACTTCTGAGATTGGGAATCTGGGGTACGTTCTAGGGGTAGAAAAAAAGGCACAAGATAGCCTTGCCCTTAAGGGGTTCACAGAAACATTATTCTGAGAAAGGGGTCAGTGTATGGTTGCACAGTGTGTTAGATTCATCAATACTGGATTTACTTGAATTTTCTTGAATACAACAAACTTCTCTCTCTATTACACCTTTTCCTTTATCTCTCTGCCAAACTCCCTAAGTACTCGGCTCCCTAAGTCCACATTTAAATATATGCAGAATAAAAATTTAAAAAGATAGTAAATGCAAAGTCATTATGCAAGTTAGTTTGGGAGGGAAGGCACTTAGCAGCTGGGGTGCGGCTGGGGGTGTGGGGAAGGGTGTGATTAATTAAGTCCCAGGGCTTGGTTTTGAGCCCAGAGCCCAGACTCCTCAGCTTCCCCACCTCCAGCTCAGTGGTAAAGGCTGGCTGAAAAGAGAATAAACTCTCTGCCCTTGCAGTAATGCCAAGAGGACCCTGTTTCTTGCCTCTGTCCTGGGATGGGGAGGCTGTCATGAACACAGAGCAGCGCTCCTTGCTGTCCTTCCAATTATCAAATTATCCCGTGGACAAAAGGTATTTGGGCCTTGGGAGCCCCTCTCAGTTTGTGGTAGGACTAATTCATTAGCAGGGCTCCCAGAGGAATGTGGCCAACATTCCCACTAATTGGACTTGACCGTTCAAGAATGACTCCGGCCCTGGTCCAGATCACACTGTCACTTACGGGGCATAATAAACAGCTACTCCTGGCCCCTGGATCTACAGGGAAACGGTCCTCAGTAATGAACTTGGAAGGCTCATTGTTGTCTGGAAAAGGCAAAAAAAAGAAAAAAAAGAAAAAGAAAAAATGAAAAAAAGAATCACACAATTCAGCTATTGTCAGAGGCCTCAATTAGGGGTTCCTTCTGGTCTGAAGGGAAAAGGAAGCAAAAAAAGGCTAAGGTGGTGGGGAAGGCCAAGGGGGTAGAGGTGATGGGGAAGAGACCACACTGGAAGAGCAGTCGGGCAGTGTCTGCAGCAGATACTGGGCTCACCCACCCGCCCGGGGCACCCTGGGCCACTGACCTCCTGGAGAGTCCCGCCAGTGGGCAAAGCCTTGAATTTGGGAGCTGGGAGAAAACTTGAGGATCACTTAAGTCAATGATCCCCAGCTTTGTAATATGACTAATTAGGAAACTGAGGCACTGGGAAAATGATGGGATTTAGTCAGCAAGCACTTATGTAGTGCTTACTGTGTGCCAGGCAAGCAGAAAGAAGTTCTTGCTCTCAAGGAGATTCTATTCTAATGGAGGAAGAGATCTTGGAAAACCCCTAGTGCAGTTTCTTAACATGTTTATGAAGTTTATAAAAGTTATATGTATTTTTAATATCCATTTTTCAATATATTTTATTTAGTTAGTTATATATATTTCCCGATTGGATGTAAAAAAAAATAAATAACTTTTGTCTTGAGTTCCAAATTGTCTCTCTCCTTCCAACCCCTCCCATACACATTAAGAAGACAAGCAATATAATACTCATTATATATGGAAAGTCATGGAAGATGTGTTTTCATATTAGCCAGGTTGCCCCGCCCCCCCAGAAAAAGCAAGATAAAGTTTAAAAATTATGTTTCTGTCTGTAATCAGAATTACCAGTTTCCTCTCTGGAGAGGGATAGCACTGTCATGAGTCTTTCGGAGTTGTCTCCCTCACAGTAGCTAGATCTTTCATAGCTGATCGCTTTTACAGTATTAGTGTTACTATGAACAATGTTCTCTCGATTCTGCTCATTTGGGGGGGTATGTTTATTTATTTTTAATACACATTGTTTTTATGAATCAAGTTGGGAGAGAAAAATCAGAGCAAAAGGGAAAAACCATGGGATTAAAAAAAAAAAAAAACAGAAACAAGAAGTGAACATAGCATGTATTGATTTACATTTCTGTTTCTGGATGAAGATGGCATTTTCTGTTTAAAGTCTACTGGGATAGCTTTGGACTGCTTAGAAGAACCAAGTCTTTCATAGTTGATCATCACACATTCTTGATGTTATTGTGTAGCTTGGTTCTGCTTGTTTCCCTCAGCATCAGTTTGTGTAAATCTTCCCAGGTCTTTCTACAATCAGCTTGTTCATCATTTCTTATAGAACAATAATCTTCCATTCTCTTCATATACCTCAGCTTTTTCAGCCATTCTACACTGATGGTATCTACTCATTTCCCAATTCTTTTCTACCACAAAGAATCACTACGAACATTTTTGCACATGTGAGTTCTTTTTTCCTCCTTTATGTACCTTAAGGGTACAGACTTAATTCTTTTCATTTTACTTTGGATCAGTTCATATAGATCTTCTCAGATTTTTCTGAAATCTTCCCCCTCATCATTCCTTACAGCACAATAGTATTTAATCACAATCATATTTCATAATTTGCAGTTTTATAGCTGTTTGGGTATAATTGCAAATTCATGAACTTCTAAAACAATTTTGATAACTATATTTCAAAATAGTGTTTCCTCTGTAATCCTACATCCTTTATGTTATACATTTTAAAAAGTGATCAAGGCTAATTAGATGAACATATGGAAAATTGATGAAACTTTGGCTTTTTTTTATGCTACCATAGTCAAAAACCTTTTATTGAATACCTCATCGGGTAGGATGCTTTGCTAGACACCATTTAGAAAGAATTCGATACCTCCTCATAAAAGCTTGCAATCCTAAAGAAACAATAGCAGTGTCAATGATATTATCTTCCTGCTCACATGATTATTTTTTCCCTCAATCTCTTCAAACTTTGGGTGCTACAATTATCCCCATTGTACAGAAGGGGAAACTGAGGCATCCAGCAGTAAAATGCCCAGAGTCACATAGCTGGTAAGTTCAGACCTGAGATATAGTCTTCATAAGGGACTCCCAGGTTATAGAAAGACAATTTCTTTGTAACTGATAATCTTCGAGTTTTCTTTTCAAGCTTTGGGTCTATTTATCTTATGTGTAGATTTCAGGGAGCATGGATATGGAGTCTCTTTCCTCATTGCTCCTCCAATATGAGAATAACTCCAATGGGGAAGGTACTTAGGGTGTATATAATCTTGCTAACCAGCTATACATCTGGGGCTGTGGATGCTCTGCCTTAACCTACTTCTTCCCCCAACTCCCTTAATCAAAGTTCCACGCTAAGGTCAAACACAACACTTTGGGATTTAAGCACTTATGAAAGGATCCACATATAACACACCAGTATGTACTCCTACCTGCTCTGTTTCATTCTTAGTCTGTTTTTATTCTCTGCTTTATCACACATCCTCCCCACTGTTCACTCTCTCCACTGTCCCCTTCCTCTCATTTTCTGCATCCATTTAACAACTGTTCCTCTGGCATCATTCACCTGGGGCTGGTTTCCTGGCCACAGTTAAGCTGTTGACTACTAGAAGATCCTGACTGCTCTTTGTTACCTGGAGGGATTGGGGGAGAAAGGGATAAGGTGAGAAATCCACAACTACCAGCGGCTACAAGCCTTCCTCAACTCCATTTCCCAGCTGTTCCCTGTTTGGACTCTGAATGAACAAGTTCTCTTTGCAGTCTCATTATGGGTGTCTCTCTATATTTCCAGTAAAATAAAAAGCAATTTTTCCATTAGAATTTATTTTCATAGACTGTCTGAAACTATATGTCCTAAGGGGTTCTATGGGTACCTCAGGAAATTCTTTAGAAAAGAAGTTAAAATCCAAAATGCAATGGGAATAAATTCCATTCAAACTTTAGTTTATTTGTAAGCAATAATATGTTCAAATGACTAATGCATTTGAGGGGAAGGATGGTTTGCCTCAGTTGCTCTATTTCATAGTCCTATATCACCAAGAACTTTTTAGTGAGTTTTTATTGGAAAATCATCCATTATCATGTTTTCCAGTAGACTCACGTCTTGTACAAGCTACAAGGCTTGTAGGAAGAGTTTCCAACAAACTTTTGTTAGTGACCTGTTTTGTATCAGAATTTTGCACCTCGATGAGCATATAGTGTTTAATAAATGTGTTATGGAACTCTGTGTGCATCTTTACCTTCAAGGAGCTTACAAGGGCTGACAGAAGGATATAAGGCAATTTAAAGAGGAAGAAAGAGGAAATAAATTGAAGAGAAAGTGAAAGAAGAGAAGGAAATCAAGAAAAGGCTTTAGTTGAAGAATCCTTGAAGGAAACTTGGTATTCTAAGAGACAGAGATAAAGAAAGAGAATATTCTATGCAAAAACAACCTGTGTAAGAGAGTGGAGCTGGAATGTCAAATTTGAGGAATAGGCAGAAAATTGGTTTGTTGGAACCTAGAGTGTGTTAAGGGGATTAATAATAAATAAATCCAAAGAGGCAGGTTTAAAAACCAACTAGGGAGGATTTTTAAAAACTAGGCTGAATTTGTTTTTTTTTTTTCTTAAAATTCCCTCTTTTGTAAAATGAGAGAGATGAACTGGAGGATGTCTAAGGTCTTTCCTAGAGCTAATGATCAATGAGCTCAAGATCCTTAATGAATGAGAAAAGACCTGAGTCAACAACTGAACATGGTGGTATACTCAGCAATGATTTACGTCCAATTGGGAATATAAGAGAAGATAAAAATACTGAAGAAATGGACAGTTGAGTAGGAGGAACAATTCTACGCTGTAGTTAACAGTTAAAGAATAATACAATATAGCATTGTTCTGGTTTTTTGTTTTGTTTTATTGATATAAATAGTTTCTGTAAAAAATGTCTTCTATCAATATAAATATCGATTGACAACATCTCTATCTCCTATAGTCTTTCTTGACAGAAGCCCAGAGAGGTTAAAGTCCAATATGACACAGGATGAGTTGAAGTCTTCCAGATCCTAAGACTAACTCTGTGTATTGTGTCCAACTGCCTTCCATTAAATTCGGTTCAATAAACTTTGGTTTTTTTTTTCTATGACTTCATATTTATGTGATTTGTATTTCTTGTCTCTCAATGTGTGTATGTGTATGTGAGCATGTCTAGATTTGAATATAAAATAAATTGAATTAAATAAACCCACCAAATATTTATTACATGCCTGCTGGATGTGGAACACTGTGCTAGGGGATAGAGGAAGACATCAGTTTATTAGGAATATACTCACAGAGCTTCTGGTCTGGTAAGGGATCTCCCCTGCACAGTTAGGGTACAGGCTGAAACAGCTATAGGAGACTGAGCAAAGGTCGGAGTGTTTGGAAACCCTAGGAGAAGGAGATCTCAAGAGGAGGATGATCTAGGAAACAAAAAGGAAAAGAAGAGGAAGTCCTGGTTTGGAGGAGTGGAATTGCATATGGAAACATGTGAGAAGAAATCACTTGGACAAGACTGGATGGCTCATCTTGAAGAAGATGGGGAGAAATCAAGACACTGAAGATGATGAGAGCAGGGTAGAGTGACTGAATGTCTTCCAGTTCCATTTCTGCCACTTAGTAGACGTGGTACCATGGAAAGTCACTTTGATTCTCTGGACCTCAGTTTCTAAATCTATAAAATGGGAATGATAAAACTTCCCAACAATTAGAGCTATTCTGAAATAGAAATGATGGTTAATTTGGCCACCATATCAAACCATCCAAAGATTAGCTGCAGATAGCACTGAGCCAGCTTAACTTGAAGGACCTCATTGTATCTCCTAGATTATCATAGTAGATCAAGCAGGACTCTGACATCTCTCGCTCTTGAATGATATATCAGGACCCAATTTACCTGCCCCCGTGGGTCCAGTAAGAGCTAAATGGTTTCTGTTGGGCCAGTTTATATTGTCTACTTTCAAAGGGGGAAAAAGAGAAAGAGGAAGCTCATTTTGGGGGATAATTAGCCGGATGAGCAGCTCCAGGTAAGGCTTTGAAGCTCTGATTATCTAAATCATGGCATTTTAGGATTTAAGCCTAGAGGGGACCACCTAATCCAAATACTTTATTTTAAAGATAAGGAAACTGACTCCCAGAGAGATAAAATGACTGGCCCAAAGACCCAGAAGTAAGCCATAGATCTTTGATTTAAGGTCATTGGAGTTCCATAGATTCACAGTAGATCGGGAAGGACCATCAAAGGGAACTGGTTGAGCCTCCTCATTTTAGAGATTTTACAGATTTACCTGGTAAGGTTAAGAGACTTGCCCAGTGTTAGAAAGGTAATAAGGAAGCATTAGAAATGAGTTTCAGACTCAGTTCCTTTTGCTTCTTCCTTTCAAGCTTCCCTTTACCCAGTGCTTTGAATTGAACCTAAAATCTAGAGTTTATCATTTGTTTCAATTTCGTTTTATTATTTATAACAGAAAATAATTGGCTGAATGAACGCTCCCACGCTGCCCTCAAATCAGGACATTTCATTTAAGTTATTAGCAGCTACTACCTGACCATACATTTTAAGCACAAGTCAATTCAACTTTATGATTTAATTGCCTACACCTTGCAACCTGCTGAGGAATGCTAAGACTTAAAACAAAATTCCCAACCCTTAGGGAATTTACTTTCTACGGGGGAATGCAACTTATGCATAGATAAGTAAATACAAGATACTTTGAAGAAGAAAGCTGTGGATAGAGTACCTCGCCTGGAGTCACTGGAGTACCTTTATTCAAATCCAACCTTAGACTCTAACTTGCTGTGTGAGCTTGGGCAAGTCACTTAAAACTGTTTTCTCATCTGTAAAATGGGATAATAACAGCACGCACTTCTTTCCTTCCTTGGAATGTGGTGAAGAACAATTAAGATAGTAAAATAAAGGCTTGCTTAGCAAATCTTAAAGTGCTCTGTGCATGCTATCTACTATTGTTCTTATTTAATAACTCAACACTATTTATATAGCTTTAAGCTTAAAAAGTCTGAAGTTGCCCTAAAGCTTTTGGAACACTCCCAGTTTTCTTGCTTGTCCTTCCCATAGCATTTGTACCTGTTGTCTACTCTCCCAAGTTTGTTACTGAAGGACAGAAAGGCAGTGTGGTATAGTGGTTAGAATGCAGGAATAGCCTGTTTAGATTCCACCCCATGCTCTTTTGCCTTCTCTATGTCATCTTCTGTAGAATACAAATAATAAAACCTTTATTTCACAGAGTTGTCACTGGACTAAATGCTTTTATATTCATTCTCTTCTCCAATCCTCAGAGCAGCCTTGTGAAAAAAAAAAAATACTACAGGGATTCCTTTGTGCTCCAAGTCTCCCCCAATTTTAAAGATGAAAAAATTGAGAGAAAGCATGGTCAAGTGGCCTATTACACAGCTAGTGTGTATAGCTCTGGAATTTGAACCCAAGTCATGGATTATAGATTGAAAATCCCAAAAGTCGGAGAAAACCTTGGACTCCAATCTTTTCAGTTTACAGAGAAGGAAACTCAGGTCCAGGGAAGGGAAATGTATTTTCCAAGTTACACAGTAGCTTAGTGGAAGAGCTGGAATCCCCAACCCACATCTCCAATTTCCAATCCAATTCTCTTCCCAGTCCAAGAGCCCCTGGTCCTGGGCATCCTGAGGGTCTAGTCTACTATGTGCCAGTCCCAACATTTTCCCTTCTGGAAAAGGAGACCAGTGTCTCCTACCTAGGATTTCACCTCTCCTATCCGTGCTCTATCAAGATAGATGACTAAGGAACACCAGAGCAGCAAGAGTCGGTCCCTCTTACGCAGGAGGAATGGATGTCATTACCTCTTGGGATGATTTAAGAGATACCAGGATCTCTCTGCCCCCCATATTCTTCAGTAGTCTCTTCTGATGTCTAAAATTCCTACAGATAAGGGGAGGGCTGATTATTTTTTCCATTAATTTTTTTTTTAATTAAAAGCAAATAAAATTTAGCTTCTTAGAGATTCTATACTATCATCCATTGAAACCTTAGCATAGATTCATTGGGCAAATATACACAGGTCCCAGAGGAACAGAATGGACAAAGGGGAGCTGGGATACTGAAGTTCTTTGCCCCTTTCCTTCTCCAGTTCATTTTACAGATAAGAAGACTGAGGCAAACAGATTTAAGTGACTTGCCCAGGGTCACACTACTATTAAGTATCTGAGGATAGATTGGAATCCCGAAGCCCAGCATTCTATATTATTGTCCCTGTACTAACCCCCAAAAAAGAAGCAGGGAGTCTGTGAGAACTGAAGGTGGATCACAGCATAAGATTCTCACTCTTTTTGATATTGTTCGCTTGCATTTTGTGTTCTTCCTCATTTTCTTTCCTTTTTGATCTGATTTTTCTTGCGCAACAAGAAAATTGTATAAATATGTTTACACATTTTGGATTAAAAAAAAGAAGCAGCAGCAAGGAGTCTTAGAAGATGGGGAAAAGAGAGAACTAGGGAGGAGTCAATAAGGTCCATTAATGCTTCTGGTAGCTTTGAAGAGGTGGGAGTAGAAGCACGTTTTTACATGGGGGATTGCCTTCACTGTTCAAGTGTAGCAATCAGTCAAAAATATTATTTGTTATAATTAAATATTTAATATCACTAAACATTGATTGATTGTGCTAAGCCCTGGGGATACAGTGAAAGGCAAAAGACAATGTCTGCCCTCAAAGAGCTCATGATCAAATGGGGGAGACAATATGTAAATAATTACAAAGTAAGTTATGTACAAGATAAATAGGAAATGATGAACAGAGAAGGTGCTACAATTGAGAGGGGTTGGACCTTCTCCAAAAGGTAAAAGTGGGGACTTAAAGGAAGCCAGTGGCAGTAGGTGGAGTTCAGGAGGGAGAGCATTCTAGGCATGTGGAATAACCAGAGTAAAAGCTGGAATGGAGAGAGGGAGTGTCTGGTCCATGGAACAACCAAGAGCCCAGTGTACCTGTCAGGGAGTGGTAAGGTATGAGAAAACTGGCAAGGTAGGTGGGCTAAGTTAGGCAGGACTTTCTGCCAAACATAGTTCTTTGTATTTGCTCCTGGAGACAATAAGGAGCCACTGGAGGTTATTGAGTAGGAGAGTGACATGGTTAGATCTGTGCTTTAGGAAAATCACTCTGGTGACTGAATGGAGGATGGATTGAAGTGGGAAGAGATTTGAGGCAGGAAGGCTCCCCCCAGATAGGCCTGAGATGATGAGGGTCTACATCAGGGGAAAAACAGTAATAGAAGGAGGGGACGAATTGGAAATGTGAAGATAAAAATAACAGATTAGATATAGGAGGTGAGTGTGAGTGGGAAATCAATATTTAGCAGGAGCTTAATAAATGCTTATTTATCATCTGAGAAGGGAGGATTTTGGACAATGTTGAATTTTTTGGAGAATCCCTCCTTGATGGAGGTAAGGGCATTCTCTGGATAAGTCCTATTTCTTAATATTTTTTCTAGCTCTAAAATGGCATAGAAATGGAAAGAACATGTCAGCCTCCTTGACAGTTTTGTACATAAGTCTTGAATGGAAGAGTGGATTTGTGGGAATGCTTTCTTTCCAGTATCTACGAGAGTTCGTAGAGGAGTCTTTGTCGGCGCTGGAGCTGGGTAAATCCCACTGTCTCTGCACTTTTGGAGTATTGGGCAATTCTGAATGGTGTCTCTTACTCCACCTGTCCAGTTTAGGGAAAGTGCAAACTTAACCATCTTAAAAATCTCACCATCGATACTGATGCTCAAAAGTAGGAAACTCAAACCAATGGAATTTGTGGGGAGTAGGATGTTAGGGTCAGGGTTCACTCATTCACACAATCCAGATCTACTGTTCCCATGGATCCAATGTACTTCTTACTAAGTAACTTGGAAGCTTAGATGACATCTCCATGTCCATAAGGCTACTGAAGGTGAGAGTTGGGATTTGAATTCAGGTCTTCCTCAGTCCAGACTCAGCACTGCCTCTTCCTGACCACAGATATAAAACAAAAAGGTCAAGGTTGTCTAGTTCAACTCTCCAATTTTATAAATGAGGAAACAGAGGTCATGTTGGACAAAGTGACATCCTCATCAAGTAATAAATGTCAGAGCAAAATTCTAAAATCTAGCATTCTTTCCACTGTACCCTTTTATCTTCTGTCTCTGGTTTTTGTATTCCTAGAACTTGGTACGATATCTGGCATACAGTAGGTGCTTAATAAATGCACGTGGACTTAACATTTTGACTTGACCCTCTTCTTACACACTACTTAGCCTGACAATCTAGTAAACCCTGTTTCTGGGGAGGCTGAGAATGGTGGGTTGCCTGAGTTCTGAGCTACAGTTGAGCTGCAGCTACTTGGGCCCCTGACCCTCAGGGAGCCACCAAAAAAGGGTCCAATTGGCCCGGGTCAGAAATAAGCAGGTCAGACAAGCTCTCTCGCTGACTAACAGGGAGAGCAGTCCCATGAGTCCTGGGTGAAATAGGGAGACCCAGTCTCAGAAAGCAAACAAAAAACAATCCACCCAAGAGCAGGTCTTAACAGACAGCAGGAAAAAAGGCGGCTCTGGGGCTTGCCTGGGCTGGCCAGCTCCAGCACATCCCAGGAGGACCCCGACTTTGTGGTAATGGAGACCTGAGACATCAAACGCTCAGTTACAACAGATGTAACTCAGGGGACTGAACAGGTGGATAACAGTCAGCCCCGGCTCCAGGCAGTGGATTGGCCTGGCAGCCTGAGCCCGCCACCCTTTCAGCGCTAGACGCCCCGGGGCTTGGCCTAGGATTCAGGAGTCTCTCTGGGAGGTTTCTGGATCCCTTGGCAAGACACCAATCTGCTAGCAATCACCCAGCAGTTCACTTCTGCATTTGAGAGCTTTAAAAAGACCAAGGCCATGAGCAAAGCAGCTTGTCGGAGGGAACCATCTGATCCCAGGCCTGTTGGAGCCTGTGGAAAGAGAATCCAGACGGGAGTCAGCTGTGGCTATTAGGGGGGAAGGGGCTGGATGGGAAAATGGGACGCTTGGTTTCACATCTCAACTCGTATAGTGGCTTTGTACCTAGTTTCCTCCTCAGCCTCAGTTTCCTCATCTGTAAAATGTTCATAAAAGGAGATTCTTGTGTGGAAAGTACTTTTTTGAATGTTAAGGATGGATGTTACTATAGTCATGGAGACATGAAATATTGGGTAAAAGGTATCATTGTTGAGAATATGAATGACAAGGCAAAATATCAAAACGCTGAGGCAGTCCTCAGAAGAAGGTCTTAAGAAGAATTTACATTCACAAGACAAGAGATGATAAGTGAATTATCTGTGCAATTAAAAAAAACCAATAAAAATAAACAATTTATGTCTCCTCCCCTCCAGAAAAAGCATAAAAGAGAAAAATTAGATTTTCCTCTAATTTTCTATTAGTGGAGAAGTAGATAAAAAGGGAAGACAAAAGGACTAGAATGGATAAAACTAAGAGTAGCTTCCTTCAAAATTCTGCCTCAGACCCTACGTAACCCTGGTAGATCATTTGAACTCTCTCATTCTCTATTTCTCCATCTGTAAAATGGGGACATTAAAAGTGGAGTTGTGAAGATGACCTCTAACGGGTACACCATTTCTGATCTTTATCCCCTTGACAGGGGATCTGCAGCTGCCACATGGGAAGGCTCTGGTCAAGTCAGTGTCAGGGAAGCTCAAACTAAAATGAAGAAAGACAATTCTCCTTCCTCCAAATGACTCTGCTGTCAGTGGAGATCTTTGGCTGACTTTGTACAAGGTAAACTTTTGTGGTTAGCTATTAGTGATTCAGAACTCCACCCCACTCCAAATAACAATATTTATCTCATTTTATCTTCACAACTACTCTGGGAGGTAGGTGCTATTTTCATCCCCATTTTACAGGTGGGGAAAATGAGATAGCCAGAGGTGAAGTGACTTTCTCAGAGTCACACAAGCTTTTAAGTATCTGAACCCTAAATTTAGTGTCAGAGTTTACAAAGTTCCTCCCCCTATGGTCAACTTCTTTGTAATTGATGATCTTAGAGAACTTCCTGAAGGCATTTTGAGACTAAATGCCCAGAGTCACTCAGTTAAAAAAAAAAAAAAAAATATATATATATATATATATATATATATATATATATATATATATATATATATATATATATATATGTAGGACAGAAAGTTGGACTTTCCTTTCTTTGAAGTTCCATCCATTAGACTTCATTACATATCAATATTATATTAATGATAGGCAAATAGCTGAGCCATGGAAGATAGAGAGGTAGAATAGTGCAAATCCTAACTCTTCCACCACCTATTCCCATATGACCTTAGTCTAAGCTATTTAGTTTGTCTGGGTTTCAGCAACATCATGGGTAAAATGGGCCACATGACCTTAAAAGGAATTTTCCATTTGAAAAATTCTGATTCTATCTGATCCAAGGCAACCCTTCCCATCCCTCGCTTAAAGGGGGCTTCAAGGAAACAAGAGGGCAATTTAGATAGAACAGCTTAAGTGAGAATGAATATTTTATTCACCATTTAGAGCTAGATTATAGACAAGAGCATACCCCCCAGACACGGCCCAGGGACTTTGGGGTGGGAAACCTCCGGTTTCTTTAGAATTTCACATTCCAAACTGTGAAAGAATCCCAGCTGGGTCTTAGGGGGTCTAGAATTCAGAGAAGGCAGATAACGAGTCCGGGATGGAAGGGAGAATGGCCTGAGAAGAGCTGGGGTCTAGAACTATCAAAATATACACCTGGTGACAGAAAATATTCAGACTGGAGACCCCAAACTACGTGGGAACTCAGATACTCAGAGTCAGAAGCATTTGATGTCTGTTTGAAAAGGAGTGGCTACCAGAGGTGGGGATCAGAAATTCTCATCACTAGGAGGAGAAACGTCAGAAGAATTGGGGAAGCTGGAGAGACAAAGCCTGGAGGAACGAGGAGGTGCGAAGGTCTAGGGCAGGAGGGGCCATCTGGCCCACTGAGGACGTTTATGCAGCCTGCCAGGTTATGGCAAATGGGCTGAGGGGCCGGGACTGAGCGTGAGCTTTTGTTTTTACTATAGTCTGGCTCCTCCCTTCCCCCCATCTCATATAAGTCCTTCCTCCCTCTCAGAATTATTTTATGTAAGGTTTCCTTTCACTTAAGCTCCTTGAACTGATCTCCATTCTGGAGAGCATTCTGGAATCCACCCACAATGCACCAGTGTCCCAGTTTTCCAGCATCCCCTCCACCATTTATCTTTTCCTGTCATCTGAGTCAATCTGAGAGGTGTGTCTCAGTTCCTCAGAGTTTAAAATAGGGATCCATTATTTAAAAACTAACATTGCTGTAGCACCCATGCCAGATGAGGTGGATGCAAGAACCAGAAATAAGAAACAACCAACATCTGCCCTCACTGGAGGGGGGAGGAATTGGGGGCGAGTACTAGGAACACAGCCCCTTCTTTGGAAGTCTGGGATTCCCAGGAAGCCCGTGCTTGCGTCCTACAGAGTTCAGCGAAAAGTGTTTTGGGGGAAGCTTTGGAGGCATTCAGGGTTTTGAAGAACTGGTGCTTCTTGAAGCAGGAGCTGTGCCCAGAAAACACAGTAATTTCGAGAGTGCGCCTGACACAGGAGGGCACTCAGGGAGGGAGAGGCTCTGTCCCGTAAGGGGACGATTTCTTGTAGTAACTCGAACAGTGCTTTAAAATACACACAGAATTTTCCTCACCCCTCTTTAAAAGTGGGTAACTGGGAGTAGTGTTGATTCCATTTTATGGATGAGGAAACTGAGGCACAGCAAGCAGTGACTTAATTAAGGTCACACAGAGAGGCAAGGACCCAATGGGGCTTCTGACTTCAGTGCTCTGTTCTTCCCCTCAGGTAGGCCGACCCTGACTCTGGTCCCGCACACTTACATATTTTAGGCCTCTAGAGTACTGAACTTAAAGGAAGTTTAGCCTAAGATATTTACTGGCTCTGGGAGCCTGGCTGGGCAAAATCATTTAGCCTTTCCAGCCTCAGTTTTCTTATCTGCAAAATGGGGATAACAATAGCACCTCCTTTCATAAGTTTGTGACAGCCTCTCCAGGTTCAGTTTCTTTATCTGTAAAATGGGGATAACAATAGCACCTCCTTTCACAGGGTTGTGACAGCCTCTCCAGCCTCAGTTTCCTCACCTTTAGAATGGGGATGATAACAATACTATCCGCCTTGGTAAGTGCTCTTTGTGCTGGACGGACGCCGGTTGTCATTACCTCCTCCAAAGCTTCGGAGCTGTTTTATGGCGGACTCTGGCCTCCGTTTCCGTCTGGGACTGTGTATCCCAGACAGATCTGGAGTTTCGGCTGTTATAGTTCCCACAGCTTAAAGTTGTGCCCTGAGGAGCGTGTGCGCGCGCAGGAAGGTCCCATTACCTGCCCGCAGCTCTCCCCTCCCCCGCCCTCTCCCCGTTCAGTTTCTTCTCCAGCACCTGTGAGAGCTCTCAGTCTTTGTCAGTTGCATCGCGCCCCTCCCACTTCCAGCATGTTCCCGCCCCCTGGCACGCCCTCAGCCAATGGCGGAAGCAGCCAGCGCCCTGGCCCCGCCCCGCACGCGGTTCTTTCTCCTCCCCCCCACCCCCTGGTACTTTCCCTCGCAGCTGTCTCCCTCGCCTGTGTGGCTTCCCCTCAGGGGGGCAGCTGGCCCGGACTCTGCCCAGGCTTGCTCGGGATCCTGTGGGGAGGGGGCGGAGGGGACGGAGGGGGGGATGAGAAGCCTCCCTTGCTGTGGGAGACGTCAGGCCCAGAGCGCCCTCCCGGAGCCCGGATTCAAACCTCCCAGAGCCGGCCTGGGAGCCGGGGAGCCCCGGGGATGTGCGGCCTCGGGTTCCGGGTAACCGAACAAGTCCCATAACCCTCCGGCTCCTCGTCCGCACACCGAGGGGGTGGCAGTTCCCAAAATTCCCTCCCGTCTCTGCGTGAGACCGGGTGAAAGTTACCCCGTTTTACAGAGGAGGCCGCACAGCTGGCAAGTATCTGAGGCAGAACCTGAACCCGGATCTCCGACATTAGTGCTCTGCCCTCGCGCTGCCCCTCCCCCAGCGGCTGGGAGTCCCGCGGGGACCGCGGGGCGCGCATTCTAGTTCCGGTGTGGGGCCCGGCTACACGGTGCTGGGACTAGCGGAAGGACTGGGGGTGCTCCGTCCTTCCTCCCCCGGAGCCGTGCTCGGGCTGGGCCTGGGGCCGATAAGAGAGGAGCTGGTAGTGATGGGCCTCCCCATGCCCGCGATGAAGGGCTGCCCTGCCCCGGGAGGCGTCAGGACCCAAAGGACCCAAAAGCGGGAGACTTCTTTCTCAGGGCGAGGGAGAGCGACAGCCAGGTGCGCTGGGACTCCCAGAGCCGGGAGAGGAGAAATTAGTGTGAATGAAGAACCCCTAAGTGTAGCCCCCGCTTAAACCTCTCTCACCGTCCCGGGCTGCTTTAACAAAGGTGACGCCCTCCACTGACCTTGACTCTCCCTTTGTCCTCCTGGGGGTAAAACCCCAGACCCCAACCTCCGGGGCCGTTCAGAACCGGCAACCCGGAACTAAACTGTCCATCGGGATTCTTCTTCCCTTCTGGGTAGTAGTTTGTCCCTCGTGTGGAAGAGGACCGGGACGTACGAGAGAAATGGACGGAATAGGAGATGCAGCTCCAACGGCCTGAAAATCCAGGACTAGAAAGTCTAAGAGGACAAAAAGAATCCTTTCTTCTGTAAGAGAGAACCGAAGGAAAGCACAAGTTAGCAACGGGAATCAAAAAGTAAGGATGAAGTTACTTTCACCCAAAACAATGATGGAAGGGATGGGGTATTGAGTCAGGCCATCGGAGGAGGGATGTCGGTATCAACTGTGAAATAGACACAGTCAAGAGGGGACAATGTGTGATACAGTAACACGAGACTGTGTCCCCAACACGGCCGCTCTGCCCAGAGTTTGTCTCTTGGGAATCCTGCGAACTGCATTAAAATAGTTCATGCAACTTAAACAAGTTGACTAATAAAGCTAGGATTTGGGTGGATGATTGCAAAACACTTTATATTTGTGTGTATAAAAAATCTCATCTGATCCCCACCATAATTCTGTGAGGAAGGTGCTGTGGTCTCCATTTTATAGAGAGGGAAACTTAGGGCGGAGGAGGATAAATGACTCACCCATGATCATTCATCTAGTTAAGAGTCTGGGGCAAGATTTGAACTCAGGTCTTCCTGACTCTGGATCTAATGCCTACAATGCCCATAGGATACTGTAAGAGAGAGGGTATAGTAGAGGGAAAAGGAGAAAATGGGTATTGAGCCGGTGGTCTTTAGATGGAAATCACTCTTCCCCTCCTCATTATCTATTTCCACAATGGTGACTACAACAAATGGCCCAATTCCTGATCTTTTTATGGTGTTTCAGGTTTTTCAGAGCCCTTGGCACTCATTTTAGTCATGTTCACAATATTCTGGTAAGGTTGTTATAAGGTACAGTGTGGTTCTTTTACCAGGAGTTCTCAAACTACAGCCCGCTGGCCAGATGTGGCCTGCCTGGTTGTGGCAATTGGGCTGAGGGGTGGAAACAGAGTGTCAGGTCCTCCAACAGTCTGAGGGACAGTGAACTGGCCCCCTATTTAAAAAGTTTGAGGACCACTGTTAAACTGTAGGTTACAAACTCATATGGGGTCTCATAACTGCATGTGGGGGGATGCAAAATTATGATTTGTTATCAGTAAATGTTTGATTTGTTGATCTATTTTATATACCTATATACCTTGAGCAATAAGGGTTGCAGATGGAAGAAATTTAAGAAGCCCTAGATAAGGTACAGTGTGGTTCATGTGGCTCAGTGGATAGAATGCTGGACTGGAAATTAGAAAAACTTGGGCTCAAATCTTCCTTCTGATACTTATAGACCCAAAACTAGGAGGGACTCAGCCACTCTGCAGTTCAGTCTCCTCTGTTTGCAGATGAGGAAACTGAGGACTAGAGTCAAAGGTCACAAAGGAGTAAAAAGCAGAGTGGAATTTGAAGTCAAGCCCTCTGATCCCAGAACCAAATTTCCCCCCCCCCAATTTATCACAATGGCTCCATTTATTTGCTGTGTTTATGTAACCTCTTACTACCTCAATTTCCACATCTGCAAAATTAGGATAATAACAGTACATACCTCCCAGGGTTGTGAGGATATAATGAGTTAATGTGGGAAAACTGTAAGTCATTATTCAGATTTCAGTGATTATATTTAGAGATTATCATCTACAGTTTACAGATGAGGAAACTAAGGCTGGGAAGTGTTAAATGACTCCTCCAGGGTCATACAGTAAGTTTCTGAAATATCTAGCAAGTAGCTAAGGACCCTAGTCAGGGGTCTTTCAGGGGGGTTTTGGGGGGGATGGGGTAATGTTTAATGAATAAGTGAAATGTCCTGGTGAAAATTGGGTTTTATCATTTCAGGGCAGTCTCAGATCTGAGCAGAAGTCAACAGCAGAGTTTGAGTCACTTAAGTTCTTATTACCCTCCTCCATTCCAGTTGCTGCCCGTGGACAAATTTCTGTTCTATCCTGAAAAAGAGAAAATGGAAAAAAGGAAAATTCAACAACTTCTTTTCTAGTATTAACTAAGGGATAGAGCATCAATCAGAAAAGCAAATATGACAGAAAAAACTTTCCTGGTCCAGGGCAGATGGATCCCCAAATTTTGCATAATGCCTGTTACAATGCATCACTTTTTTTCACTTATTCATACTGCAGCAATATAAATTGTGGGGCTTATTTTCCAACTCCCACTTAAACTGGCAAGTCATATCCATAAGGCTTCACCTAGAGTTTCATCTCCCCCCTTACAATGCTAGGAATACCTCTGAGGGGCTTTCTAATGCTATTGGCTCAGCCTCCTTTCCATCCTCATTCCGATGAGTTTCTCTGGTATCATTTACCAGTTTCAGTTCATTTTTCCATTATGTCATTGGCTGACCTCATGATTAGAGCTCCCACCATCACCTACTCATTAGGTTTTTGAAGAATATTTACTGAGAAGATGTAGCAAGAACAGAAATGACAAAATATTTGCCCCAAGACAAGTGCAAGTCTTCCCTATAGCACCTTAGCTCTTGGGGAGAATGGTCATCACTAAGCACTCACCAAGTTCACTTCCAAATGCAGTGTTGCTTATGGGTAGAGTGATCCCCTTTCTTGCAGGACATGTCTTTGGGCTTTGTGTGGATGGAAGGACAAAGGGATAGAGAAATGGATCCCATGGTGTGGAGAGAGTTCTGGATTTTAAATCATAAAGACCTTAGTTCAGATCCTACTCTAGGTAATGCTGTGGTCCTCAGTTCCCTCATTTGTAAAACATGACATTAGACTTATAACCTCTAAGGTCTTTCTAGCTCTGATTCTATAATACAGAGATATGTCAGTACCAATAATCCATACCCTCACTCTCGTATCCCTTCAGAGAGACATACACTTTGTCCTTTCACATACACATTTTTTTCCCTTCTTCCTATATATGCTTTTCTCTCTTTCTTTTCCTTTCTCCTTCCCCCTAAAACCTATACTCACACATTCACTCTCCCCACCCACATACACACTTAGACACCCAATCTACACCCTTCCAGGCTGAATGGAAAGCAGAAAACAAAGAATTTCAATATGAGGAATGCTCCTGCTCCTGAGTCTTAACCAAGTAAAAACTGGGGGTGTCAGGCTCAGTTAGGCAGAAAAATGCAGCTCAGTTTTGTCTATGTCCTTCCCAGACAGATGATGTCCTGAAATGCTCTGGGGAGGTGGGAGGTGGGGAGTCGGGGGAGCAGGAAGTTGCATTAACATTAGCATTCTACCATCACACACCTGTCACTCCAGGGGCCCCCACCCTAGCCCTTTGGGCACAGTCTGACCCAGGGGCTTCCAAGGTGGGAAAAGGTGGAATCTTGGCAACCCTTATCTTTGTAAGAACTTGCCCACCCAGACCTCCAACTAGAGAGCCCACCAGGGAAGAGAAGCTCAAGCCAACGAGCCAGCAAAGATTCCACCCAAAGAACAAGGGTTTCTCTAGGGAAAAGAAGGTGGTGAGAGAGAAGGGAGGGAAGACAGACTGAGATGCATAAACAGACTCTCCTTGCTTAGAAATCGTGGACTCCTTGCCCCTCCCTATCCTTACCCTCCCCCCCAATCACATTTGGTGGATTCATGGAATTAGAACAGCAAAATGGTGGAAGGGACCTCAGAGGCTATCCAGACCAACTCTAAACGAATAGGGATTCCCTGCATTATATCCCCAAAAGGACCACTTCACCTCTGCTTGAAGACCCCCCACTTGTCAGGGAGCCCACTATCTCTTGAAACAGTCCAGTCCATGTTGTGATGGCTTCTCCTGACATTAAATTTAAATTCACCTTTTGGAAAATTCCACCCATTGCTCAGGGTTTTACAACCCCTCCTTCCCCCTTCCCCCAGCCAAGAATAATCTAATCTCTCACGTGATGGCTCTACAAATGTCTCCTGGATTCACTTCTTTGTCTGCATTTCCACTGCCCCAACACCAGTACTTATCTCTTGTCTGAATTAACCACTGTGGCTGTGGGATGCTGGGCAAGTGCCTCAGTTTCCTCATCTATAAAGTGAATTAATTTTTTTTAACCTTTGAGGCTATTAATTGGTCTTCCTATTTCCAGTTTTTTGAGCTTTAGGTGAGTCTGGCAGTCTATCCTTCCTAAACACCAACTTAAGCCAATCAACTTCTCTGATTCTGGACAATGGCAGACATTAACCCTCTCCCAACTGCTGGATGCTGCTGGACAAAATAGCATTTGTATGTCATTTTAGGGCAGTGGTTCTCAAAGTATGATTTGGGGGACCCTAGAGGCTTCCCAAGACCTTAGAGTATTTAAAGGTCAAAACTATTTTCATAAAAATATAAAAACAATTTGATTTCTTACATGCTAAATAATGATATTCACAACCCATACAAAAGCTCTTTGGGGGAAGTCCTCAATCATTTATGAGAGTAAAGGGATCCTGAGACCAAAAAAGTTGAGAATTGCTATTTTAAGTGTTGCAAAGCTCTTAACAAATATCTCATTTTATCTCCACAATAATCCCAGAGATTAGGTACTATTATCCCCATTTTGCAGATGAAGAAACAAAGGCAGACAGATGTTAAGTGATTCACTCAGGATCACACCAGCTAGGAAGTATCTGCAGCAAGTTTTGAATTCAGATTTTCCTGATTTCAAGTCCAAATCTGAGCCACTAATTGCCACAGAATACAGAATGGGCATTCCTAAAGTTCTAGTCTGACATTCTCTTATTTAAAAAGCTTCAGGAGTTCCCATTTACTTACTTATACTTCCATCCCATCATGGTATCCCCATTCTTAATGATTCTGAATCCCAGGCTGACATTATTCAAACCCTGCTCTCCATCCCCCTTTGACATCTCTCATTTCCATTCTCCATCCTCTTTAACCCTTCTCATACAATGTTTGATTCTAAAATTACCCACCCTTTCACTGTGATCTCTGGAATGCCTACTCCCTAAATATCAAACTTGCTTTCCTCTTTTCTCCTTCCCTCCATCTTTTTGTTCTTTCTGAGACTGGCTTTCTCCTGATGATATGGTTTCCCTGGCCACCCTTTCCAGAACTGATTGTCCTTTCACTTTTATTCTTCCCCCACAGGTTCTTACTCAATGGTGCTGTTGGGGAAGTTGGAATCACTCCTTATTGTTACTTCTAGGCTTTTCCTCTCTCACCATCATTCAGTAATCACAGTCTCTTAGAGGCTCATTCCATCTATATTGCTCAATTAAGAACCAGTAGATATTGTCTATTGTCCACTACATTCTCCTTCCTTTCTCTTTAAGCTCTGGCTTCCAGTCATTCACCTCCAGTCATTCACTTCTATCCTGGGTGATTGCAATAGCCCCTGTTTGATCCACCTGCCTCCAGGCTCTCCTCTCTCCAATCAATCAATAGTGAGCAAATATAGGAAAAAGCATTCATGTGATACTTGGTTCCTACATTTGGGGAAACCTGGACAAAAATTATACCTGAGAGAATTCTTGGAATAATTCCAGTTGAGAACAAGCCAAAGAGAAAAAAAATGATCATCCTTGGATGATCCCCCAGGATCAGATCCAATTTATATAAGCCCAGAATCTTTGGACCCTCTGAGACACATAGATGTGCAAGCTTTCATTCCAGGGACCTAAGTCGCTATGTATAGCCCCTCTCCTTTGCTCCCATTTCTTTAGTCTAGCCCAGGTTATCTTATTTATCCCCTTTAAAGGTCATATGGAAGCCCAAGGACATAGCCAAGTATATGACTGATCACGAATCCCTCAGTTACCTCTACAGTAAAATGAGGGAGTACCCTGGATCAGGGGAGTTCACACACCATCAGTATTTCATCCCTCTGTCATTGGTCTTCTATGATTTCATGGATCTGAGGAACTCCTGAGATGGGAGCTGCTCTACCAAGGCACATCTGCAACTGTTATGCAGTTTGTAGCCCCGGAGACTTGCTTGGGACTCAGAGTGTCCTTAACTCCCTCAAGGTACACAAATAATACGTGGCTCAAATCCCAGTGAATTCTGTCCTACTATTATTAAGCCTCTCAAGATTCTCAGTTCTCTGTAACTGCTCCTGAGTCATTCCTTTCATGCCTTTGGTTGTTTTTTAATTTTTTGTCTTTGTTTACTTATTTACTGCCTCTTTACTTACCTTTATGGCCATGAGGAAGAAATACTAAGCTAGAGATCCTGTCTTTTATGAGTTGTGTCTGAGGATCTCACTTTAGCCAGAGCTTCCACAAGTCATCTGGATGGAGCAGTCAGGCTAAGATCTATCCTTTCTGGTCATCCTTTCCATATTGACCATCTCCTGATATAAACTGACCTCCCATGGGTGAGGCTTTTATAAAAGTCTCTGAGCTTTCTAGAAATAAAATCCTACCCTACGGGGATAGGGAACATTAATGGAATCTTTCTCGATCTATCCCTATAAACCTTTACAGGAGTGAATATCTGTCATTGCAGATACAGCTTTATCTGATCACAATCTTTCAGCATTCCATCTTTCCCTTGCCTTATTATCCCTAACCTTGTTCTTTGTCCACTGTGACCTCTATTCCCTCCACCCTTCATTTCTTTTCTAGGTCATCAGCCCCATGATGGATATATGCTTGTTCCTTCCCTATCTAGACTCTTTGGTGAACCAATAATACTCTGCATTATCCTCCTAATTCCTTGCCCCTGGTCTTATCTCATCACCCTTAGCTAATCCTCATTGCTAAAAGACTCCCACCATTCTTTTTCCTTGATCTTTTATGCTGCTGAACAAAGCTGGAAGAAATCATGAAAATACAGATTGTGTTGGCTCCAATTTTTTTTTCATCAACTTTTACCTGGGTCCTCATTTCACCTAGGCTGCCATCCTACTCTTTCCCAATCGATTAAGTATCTCACAACCCAAAACAGCTGTTCCAAACTTTCTAGTCTTTTCAAGCTTCCTATGGTACCATCTTCCCCATTTTCCCTACTTAAGACTTTGCCTGCTACTTCACCAAAAAATCAGGGTAGTTTCCTTAAAGTTCCCTCTTTTCCCTTCCTCATCTCACATCACTCAGACCTTTCCCCTCACTTTTTCCTCCTTCACCCCATCTCCCATAAAGACATGGCTCTTCTTGCCAATACCAAATCCTCTCTCTATACGAGTGATTACATCCCATCCTATTTTCTCTAGCTGACTGAGTGTCCCCTCTAATTGTTCCCTCGGCTCTCTTAGCTTCAATCTTTTCCTATTTTCCTCTTCTTACAAAAGTTATTAATCTAAGGTCCGAGGATTAATTTTTATAGAACAATAATGTTCCATTACCTTCATATATCCCAACTTATTCAGCCATACCCTCCTTTATGATTCCCTTGGGATACAGACCCAGTAATGGTGCTGCTGGGTTCCATGGATTAATTTTAAAAATTATTTTTGATAATTATTTAAGAATAATTGACTTTATAATCCCATGAATTTCAGTTTATGAACTTTCAAAAATATTATTCTGAAAAGGGGTTTGTGACTTTAAATGATTAAGAACCCTGATTGTTACAGCTATAAGCTCTGTGAGAATAAGGATTATATTCGCTCTTGCATTATATCTTCAACGCTTATCACAGTGCTAGGCACATTGTAAGCCCTTAACACATTCTTTTTCATTTATTCACATAGAGATTGGAAAGAGGCGGACTGATATTCCCCATAAAGAGAATTGCCTGGAATTCCTTTCTTGTCCTGAGGGATCAAGGAAGGTTTCTGAGCAACAGCACTCCACCTCAGCTAAGTTGGAGTTTCCCTTCTGCTCCTTCCCCCCAAAAAAATCCCTGTTTCAAGGTTTCTGGGCAAAATAGGAACATCTGGATGCTACTAAAAATAGGCGGCATGATTACTGTCTTCCCACCTCCTTGGGCCTTTTCATGGCTGCTTACTTTAAAGAACAACATAATTCATACTCGTTCCTTTGCCCAGAGCCCTTTTCTGTTCCTATCTGTGGCTTTGACAGGGTTGGGAGGTGGGGAGTGTGATGGAGGGTGGAGATGGGAAGGAGTACCTTGTTTTTTCTGTGGAAATTCCCTCTTTGGAGGTGTGCTTCAAATTCTCAAGGAGAAGCCAAATCCAAGAAGCCAATTCATGGTGGGAGGAGACACAATTTTTACCTCTATTGGGCTAACTTGGAAACAGACAAGGGAGAGGGATTCCTGCCTTAGAACGAAGGAATAAAGCATCTGAAAAGAAGAGAGAAGAAGGGTGAAGGGGAAAAGAAGAGAGAAGCAATGTCAGGAATAGCTGGAGGAGGAGGAGGAGGAGGAGGAAGAGAAGGAGAAAGAGGAGTTGGAGGAGAAGGAGAAGAAGAAGAAGAAGAAGAAGAAGAAGAAGAAGAAGAAGAAGAAGAAGAAGAAGAAGAAGAAGAAGAAGAAGAAGAAGAAGAAGAAGAAGAAGAAGAAGAAGAAGAAGAAGAAGAAGAAGAAGAAAAGAAACTACTACGACTACTACTACTACTACTACTACTACTACTACTACTATTACTACTACTACCACTTTCCCCTAGGATTTCTCCCTACCCAGCAAAAATCCAAACCAAGCCCAGATGCTAGCATTCCCTCCCTGCTGGCAGCCGGGCTGGGCTCCTCTCATTTCAGGTGCCCATCTTCTGAGTCAGCACAAAAGCTCTCTCTTCCCTTCCTGCCCCCTCTCTTTCCAGTCAACATTTCTTTAGCCTTAATCTCTTAAACCTCCCTGAAACAGCGTCAAAGCAATAAAGAGAGTCCTTGGTTAGGGTTTCTCTCGCTGGCTTTGTTCTCTCTAAACCTGCTCTCAGATTGCAGGCCAGAAGGCCTCTGTGGGAGAAGAGACTCATCCCATTCATGCTAATGAGATCACCTACGGGAGAAACTCTGGGTGGGAGATCCTGCCAGGTAG
The DNA here is from genome assembly GCF_048593235.1 of Sminthopsis crassicaudata. Lineage (NCBI taxonomy): Eukaryota > Metazoa > Chordata > Mammalia > Dasyuromorphia > Dasyuridae > Sminthopsis > Sminthopsis crassicaudata. Next base: position 34,570,288 of record NC_133618.1, on the reverse strand, counting down.
GGTGTTGGGTCACGGGACTGACTGTCTGTCTGGGAGCTCCCTGGGAAGGGAAGCCAGACTCTGACCTAGAAAAGGATTCTTTTCCTCCCTGGTTTCCACTGGGCAGGAAATCACAGTAGGGCCAGAGACAATCATTTTAATCTGCCTCTCCTTTCCCAAAGTGAGGGTCTCCTCTGTTAATCAAGCCAACAAAGGGCCATCTAGGGTCTATGGGAATATCTCCAATGTTCTCAGCAATTCTAAGGAGATAGTGTGGATCAGTGAAGAGAATTAGTTAAAGGGCCCAGATTCAAATCCCAGCTTCATTTGATTTCTCTAGGCCTCAGTTTCCCTATCTGTAAAACCAGAAAGTTAGTTTTGATGATTTCTAAGGTTCTTCTAAATTATTATTTGGTTATCTAGATCATCACAAAATAATTTACAGCTAACATTTATATAGAACTTTAATGTTTGTAAAGCACTTTCCCTGTATCATCTCATTTTATCCTGAAAACAACTGGAGATGGAGAGGGGGAGGCAGCTGCTATTATTATTCCCATTTTATAGATGAGGATACCAAGGCAGACATCAGTTAAGTGACTTGCTTAGGGTCACAGAGACAGGATTTGTCTTTCTGACTCCAAGTAAACTGTTCTAATTTACTATATCACCCAAGAACAGACTGATAGTTTCTTGCCGTATTGAAATCTGTTATCCTGTAACTTTCACTTTTTAGCAGAGCCACAACTAACAATTTTTGCACCTTAGTGAAAGGGAATAGCAGGAAAGGATATAGCTGGTAGAAGTAGAGAAGAAACTCCCTTAAAATATGACTATGAGGGAGGAGAGTAAGCAGGAGACAAGTCACCTCACAGCTTGCTATTTTATTTTTTTTCTTGTTTCTTTTTTATTTTGTTTTACTTTTGAATAGCTTTATTGTTTACAACTTTTTCCATACAAGTAGCCTAAGCCTTTATCTTTAACCTTTGTAAAAAATAGCTTTTTATTTTCAAAATACATGCAAATAGTATTCACACTTGCAAAACCTTGTGTTCCAAATTTTTCTCCCTCTCTTCCCCCCAACAGCAAGTAATCCAATATATGTTAAACATGTGCAAAAGAATATGAATTTTAATGTCTTTTATAGTGTTTTTGACAGTGTTTGTCAGATAACTGTTCCTTGTTCCCCTACTTGAATTATAGATCCCATTTCTGCAGGCAGCTTGCTATTTTAAATAATTCCTACTTTTTTGCACTTTATGCGCTCTGGATAAAAGTTTTATATGTCCCACCTCATTACACCTCAGTTTATCAAACTTAGTTCTGCCCTCTGGAAGCAAGAAAAATGATCCTAATGTTTCTTCTGCCCATCAGCTCCTCAAATGTGAAGAACAAAATCATGGACTTTCCTAATCTTTTGTTCTCTGGAATAAATTGTCCTATTCCCTTTAACTGACTTACTTCTGACATTATTCTAAAGCTCCACATCCTGACTCTGGCCAGGGAATGGGGAGTTATCAGAATCCAGTAGCACTTGTGGTATTGATTTGATGATTATTCCCAGAGTGAGAGAGAGAAAGAGGGATATGGGGTAGGCCAGATGCTTAACTTTAGTGGTCTGGGCCAGGTGGGGACTATGGACTGGGCTCCAGATTGAAAGGAAATTAAACATTTATAGACCATCTAACACAGAGGTTCTTAATCTGGGGTTTATGAACTTGTTTTTTTTTTTTTTTTTTTTTTTTTAAATATTTTGATCACTATTTTGATATAATTAGCTTCCTTTATAATCATATGTGTTTTAAATGCCTTTAAAATCATTGTTCTGAGCAGAAGTTCATAAAATTCACCAGGATGCTAAAGGAATTCATGAAAAAAGTATTTAGGGACCTGTGATTTAAGAGGGGGGAAAAAAAAAAACATTGAATGAAATAGACATTCATCAGGTACATAGTGCAGTTGTATCATGAGATTGATACCGATTTTTAGCCCTCCATGTTTGTCATGGTGGAATGACCCATGAACAACATGTGTCAAGCCTGGGGATCTTTGATCCTTTATTAGGAAAGTAGCCAGGTAATTACACCTTCAGTTCCATCTTTAGGGATGGATTACAGGATACCTAAGTGATCTCAGGCACAGTGAGTAGAATATGGGACTTTGAGTTAAAAATTCTGAGTTTAGATCCTTAGACATTTACAAACTACTCTCTGCCTCAGTTTTCTCACATATAAAATGGCAACAATAATAGTATCTAACCACTAGGGTGGTTGTGGGAATGTACAAAATGTTTTGCAAACCTTAAAGATGCAATAAATGTTACCTATGTTCTTCCTCCTCCTCCTCCTCCTCCTCCTCCTCCTCCTCCTCCTCCTCTTCCTCCTCCTCCTCCTCCTCCTCCTCCTCCTCCTCCTCCTCCTCTTCCTCCTCCTCCTCCTCCTCCTCCTCCTCCTCCTCCTCCTCCTCCTCCTCCTCCTCCTCTTCCTCCTCCTCCTCTTTCTCCTCCTCCTTCTCCTCCTCCTCTTCCTCCTCCTCCTCTTTCTGTCCCTCTCAATCACTCTCCTACCCCTGTTTTTCTTTTTTTCTTCTCTCATTCTCCTCCCCCCTCTTTCTTCTTTTTCTATTTTTAACTGCCTCTCTTTCCCCTTTCTGAATGTGTGTGATATCTAAATTGTACATAGGATCTCACCAAATCCCCCCCCCCCTTCAGGAAAAATCATCCTCTTCCTCTTCCTCCTCCTCTTTGTGATTATTGAAAGTTCAGAGCTTCTGGCACTTGTGGGGAGAGATTTTAGAAATGCAGGTAGAAAGGATATTCATAACAGGGGCCTGAGGTTGGCTATCTGAATGAAAAAGCAAATGTGGAAGAAAGGAGAAGCCTTGAAAGCAAAACTCTCAAAGCATATAATAACTCAAAGTTTAACCAGCTTATAGTGGGTGTAACTACTTCAGGGAGACAATGTTGAGCCCTCAATTCTTTTTGAAGTCAAGTAAATAACCATTTATCAAGTGCCTACTATGTGCCAGTCATGGAGATAAACACTGGAGATATAGTGATAGATAAAAGAAAATCCCTTTTTTTCAAGGAACTCAGTCTAATGGGAACTCACAGCTTAGAAATACTCATATATAAACAAGCTGTGGACAGGATAAATTGGAAATAATCAACAGATAGCACTAACGTTAAGTAAGATGGGAAAAGGCTTCTTGCAGAAGGCGAGATTTTGACTGGGACTTGAAGGAAGTGGGAGTTAATAGGAGATGGAGATAAAGAGGAAGAACATTCCAGGTAGAAGGGACAGTTAGTGAAAGGCATGGCTTTGGGAAATGGAGTGTTTTATGTGAGAAATAGAATAGAGACCAGTATCACTGGATCAAAGAGTTTATGGATGAGACTTTAAGAAGAAGGTAAAGGTGAGAAGGGGCAGGATATGGAGACTTTTCAAACAATCAATCCATATTTATAAAGCACTTTTTATATGTCAGATATATTCAAGAGATGCTAAGGACTGAGGATACCAAAAAAAAAAAAAAAATACAAAAGATTGTCCTTGACTCAAGAAGTTTACAGTCTAATGGAGGAGAAAACCTGCAAAGAAATATATACAAACAAGTGTTATTCAGGATACATAGGAAACAATTAACAGAGAGAAAACATTGATGCTAAGTGGTGTTGGGAAAGGCTTCCAGTAAAAGATGGGCTAATTGGTACTTGCAGAAAGTCAGGGGTAGTCAGTAGGTGGAGAGGAGGAAATGATTCCAGGGCCCAGGAGTAGCTAGGAAAAATGTTTGAGAGATGGAATGGGGGCAGCTAAGTGGCTCAATGGATAGCGCACCAGCCCTGAAGTCAGGAGGATCCGAGTTCAAATCTGATCTCAGACACTTAACACTTCCTAGCTGTGTGACCCTGGACAAGTCATTTAACCCCAATTATCTCCGCATTAAAAAAAAAAAAAAAAGGAAAAGGGGAGAGAGATGGAATGCCTTCTTTGTGGAACAGCCAGGAGGCCAGTACCCCTGGACCAAAGAGTATGTTTCAGGGAATAAGACTTAAGAAGATGTGAAATGGAGGAGGGGCCTGGTTATGAAGGGCTTTGAATCACAAACAGAAGATTTTGTATTTGCTTCTGGAGGCAATAGGGAGCTACTGGAGTTTACTAAGTAGATAAGATAGGACTTGTGTTATAGGAAAATCACTTTGAATAGAGGATGGATTGGAGAAGAGAGAGACTGGAGGTAGTTATTGTATTTACCCAGACATAAGGTGATGAGGGTCTATACCAGCATAGGGATATTAGAGGAAGAAGGTGGGACATTCAAAAGATGTTGCAAGTGTGAAATCAACTGATCTTGACAACATCTTAGATGGCAGGATAGGGGGGAAATGAGAGGAATGGGGGGAGATAAGAGATAAGGAGGAGTTACAAGTATTTCCTAAATTAGAGTCAGAAGAACAGAGAGGATTGCAATAATAAGTATTAGTAAGGTAATAATAGTAATATGTAACAAATTATATTATAAATAATATATAAATATACAATGTATGATAAAACATAAATAATATATATTATATAATAATATAAATAAATAATAAATAAAAGTAGTACTGATAAATAAATAAAATAAAAAGAAGATTTGAGAGGAAAGATACTAAGTTCTGTTTTGGACATACAGAGTTTAGGATGTCTACTTGACATCCAATTTGAGATGTATTAAGGCATTTGGAGATGAGAGATAGGAAGTCGGCAGAGAGATTAAACAAAACAGGCAGATTTAAAAATCTTTAGCCTAGAGATGGTAATTAAATCTATGGGAGTTGTTGAAGTCACTAAGTAAAGTAGTCTAGAAGAAGGTCTGGGACAGAACCCTGAGAGGACATTCCATGATGAAATAGTAGATCTATGATTTGAATGAAGATCCAGCAAAAGAAAAGGAATGGTCAGATAGGCAGAAGGTGAATGAGGAGAGAGTGTCCTGAAAACTTAGAGAGATGAGAGTATTGAGGCGGAGGAAGTGGTCAACTTTTAAGTGTCAAAGGCTGAGAAAAGGTTGTTGGATTTGGCAACTAAGATTATTAGTAACTTTGGAGAGAGCAATCTTGGTGGAATGTTAAGCTAGGAAGGCTGGGGCTTTAAAGGGTTAAGAAGAGAATGAGAGGGAAAAAATGGAGGCATCTATTATAAGCAGCCTTTTAGATGGGTTTAGGTATAAAGGCATTTGTAAGGGAAGGCAAAGGGAGAGGTGCAAAGTTGATAGATTATGGCTGAATAAAAGAATTTCAGAATTCTTGAACATGAATGTAATACATTAGTGGGTGATGTTGAGATTGAGGGAATGGCTATCTTTCTGTGTGGTTGAGGGAAGGTAGAGGAATAGGTCATGAAAAATGAGGAGGTTGAGGAACTTAGTGATTAGAGTAATTGAGGAAGGGATGTATGTTGAGGATCCCTAGTACAGAGTCAGGAGTTGGGGAGTAGGGAAAAATTGTGAGTCTTGTATAGAATCATCAAGGAAGGAAGGAGGAAATGACCTGAAGTTCCATAGACAACAGCTACCAAGATTTTGATTGAGTGATAAATATGAATAACATGAACCTCAAAGGAAGAGAGGTTACTGGATGATGGAAGTAGATGGGAACAATGGGGAGGTGATGATGGGAAACAAGGAATATCCAACTTCTTCAGCTAATGAACTGAGAGAATAATAATGAAGTTAGCACTAGAAAAGATCATCAGGGGACTGTATCATTAAGGAAAAATCAGGGTTCACCTAATGGCTAGTAGATGGAATGAATGGGAAAGGAAAAAGATTAGGAATGAAGGGAAGTTTATTGCCTGTGGGACAGGTATTCCAGGGGGCACAATGGAAGAGCTAGGTAGCATTTAGTTGAAATTTTGGAGAGGGAGAGTTGAGGGGTTTTGGGAATAAGGAATTGTATGATAGAAATAGGGAAAGGGACTTGCAGATTATCCAGAGGGATTCAGAATTACTGGGATGTGAAGGGTATGAACAGGTAGGAGAATATTTGTTATTTAGTGGAGGACACCACTCTTTCCAAGGAGGCAAGGACAGGTATAAGATGAGAGGCATAGTCAGGTGGTCAGATGGGAGAACCTACTTCATTATCATTCTCTCCCTTCAAAGGCTAAAATTAGACAGAAAAAGAGGGCCACTGAATATGTAAAGTCAAACTTTTCTTTCTCTCCCTTCCTTCTTTCCTTCTTTTTCTCCCTTCCTTCTTTGTCTCTCTCTTCCTTCCTTCCTTCCTTCCTTCTTTCTTTCTTCTTCTTTCTTTCTTTCTTTCTTTCTTTCTTTCTTCTTTCTTTCTTTCTTTCTTTCTTTCTTTTCTTTCTTTCTTTCTTTCTTTCTTTCTTTCTTTCTTTCTTTCTTTCTTTCTTTCTTTCTTTCTTTTTCTTCTCTTTCTTCCTTCCTTCCTTCCTTCCTTCCTTCCTTCTCCTTCCTTACCTTCCTTCCTTCCTTCCTTCCTTCCTTCCTTCCTTCTTCCTTCCTTCCTTCCTTCTTCCTTCCTTCCTTCCTTCCTTTCTTTCTTTCTTTCTTTCTTTCTTTCTTTTCTTTCTTTCTTTCTTTCTTCTTTCTTTCTTTCTTTCTTTCTTTCTTTCTTTCTTTCTTTCTTTCTTTCTTTCTTTCTTTCTTTCTTTCTTTCTTTCTTTCTTTCTTTTCTTTCTTTCTTTCTTTCTTTCTTTCTTTCTTTCTTTCTTCAACTCTGAGGGTATTTTCTTCTTTAACTCCTATAAGGCTTCAATTATATTTTCTTGGAGTTGTCTCAGAAGCTCCAAAACACTTTCCCATATTTTTATGTCTTTTACAAACACCATTCTCTTCAAAGATTCAGGTACAGACTCTTAATTAACTTTTTCTTCAGAATCTTTCTTTTGAGAGTTACTCTTAGGCAGAAGTTTTCAAATGATCCATTTAACCATGTCCAGTAAGTTCTACCTCTCCATGGGAGCTGTCCAAAATCCTCAACAGGAAGGAGACTGTCCTCTAACAGGGTCCTTAATAATGGGCAGCCAATCATCCGACTGAACTCTTGCTGAGCCAGCAGGGCAGTGATTCTGGCACCTCTGACATTGTCTCTAGAAATCCTCATTCTCTCTGTCCAGAGATGTCAGCTCTGGAAGAGAATTTTGTGTGTTATTGTGGAGGGTAATAGGGAATCACTAGAGTTATTGACTAGCTAAGTGATATAGTCAGACTTACTTTTTAGGAAGATGAATTTGACAGCTGAATGGAGAAAAGGCTTTTTTTCTCTTTCTTACTGTCACCAATTCCCTCTCCCTCATCTACAGGACATAAATGTTTCCCCCTTTATTTTCAAAGATGAGTGTCCTTAAGTCCTCTTTCTTTTAAATTCATAAAACCATCATTCTACAAGGACTCTCTAGGTCATCTGCTCCATTCCCCTCATTTCACAAATAGGAAATTGGGATCAAGAAATATCAAGTTACTTGCCAAAGATTACATTTAAGGAGTGAGTGGCAGAGCGTGGGATTTGAATCAGGACTCATACCTCCAAGTTTAGTGGGAGAATTGTGTATTTTTTCCATAGCACCATACTGTCCCTCAGCTGAGATATAATTATGATTTAAAAGTCTCACTGGGAAATTAAAGTGGGAAATGAAAATGAAGAAATTAATAAAGCATTTAATAAATACCACATATAAAGCACTATGTCTCTGTTCTTAAGCACCTCGTATTTTTATGAGGATGACACACACATAGGGACATAGAAAGGTCCCATGGTGCTTGCAGTACAGCAGCAAAACAGATAGGAATGTGTTTAATGACATTTCCACTGAAAAAAATTATATCAGTTCAACATTTGATAGGTTTGGCAACAAGAAGTTTCTTTTCTGGCTCATCTGTAGCTGTAACACTCATAGGAACAGTGACCAGCTGCATCTCTGTCAGAGTGACTTCCCAGGAGGATGACTGGGCTGAAAGGCTTGCTGCTCCCAAGGCTATTGGGTTCAGGGTACCAGGCTGTTTCCTTATAGAGACTTAACCATGATGATACTTTCCCTGTCTCTTCTTCAGAGTGCTTTGCTGGTTAACCTGCCCTGTGTGTGGTTTCTGGTTGGCAACAGTTAGGGAAAGTTGGTTCCCTTGCATCAGAGTTGCTTTACTGGATTGTGTCTTTGAGAGATGGGTTGGAAGCAGGACTTGTAGTCTAAGAACTGCTCCTAGGAGTGCTCATTTTCCTGTTGGTGACAGTCGGTCAGCAGTTACTGCTTGCTGGTAGTCAAGAAAGTGGACCCTTAATATCATACAGAAACATGCACTCATCAAAATTTTAAGATCTTCTTTATCTAAATTAGTTAAGTGGTTCTAGTTTTACCCTTACCCATCATAATTCCTTGGTAAATAACCTGGAATATTCTTTCATATGAGAACATTTAGTTTGATTCTTCCTTAGGAGTCTCTGTCCAGCGTTTAGGCCTGCTGAATTATTTTCTTCTCACCAAGTTCTGGCTATATGGCCATACTGTGCCTTTAGAGAATAAATCAAACCATCTGAGAGCAAAAATGGTCAACTCTGGATGAATGCGATGGCCATTTCATAGCCATTTCCCAAGTTGTCAAGGTGATAAATAATTTGCATGGTGGAACTTTCCTAGAATTCCATTAAAAAATCTCAATTTTATATTAATTTATCTATTCATTAAATATTAAGCACTTATTTTACATGGAAGGAAGGAAATGAGCATCAATTAAATACCTACTATGTACTTTATTAATATTATCTCATTTGGGCCTCACAACAACCCTGTAAGGTAGGCACTATTATGATCTCCATTTTACAGATGAGGAAATAGAAACAAGCAGAGCTTAAGTGACTTAAGCTATAGTGTTTGCTTCCTGATTTTAGACTCATCTCTTTTTCCTAGGCAAGTCACTTAAGCTCTGTTTGCCTCAGTTTCCTCATCTGTAAAATGGCATAATAATAACTATCTCCCAGATTTGTTGAGGTTCAAATGAGATGATATGTGTAAAATATTTAGTATAGTGACTATCTCATAGTAAGTGGTATATAAATATTATGTATATATTAATATATAGTTATTAGCTACAATATATTATATATATATATAAATATTAGTTCTTCCTTTTCCTCCTCCTCCTCTTCCTCTTCTTCCTCTTCCTCTTCCTTCTTCTCCTATTATTTCAGCTAGCTGCCTCTAGTGCTGCTTTTTGAGACAATAAGACCTGGATCAAGCTCTGCCTTCAACTTATCCTGGCTGTATGAGGCTGGGCAAATCACTAACTCTCAAGTGTCCTTAGTCAACTTTTAAAAACTGAGAACAGCTGTTGATCTTCTTTAGTTATGGGAGTTTCCTTATAGAAACTTGCTCATATCAATAATTTTGATTTCACAGTTTTGGACCCCACACTCCACCCCATAGGAACTGGGAACATAAAGACAAAATGAAAAATTGTTTTTTCCCTAAAGTAACTTAGATTGGGGGATGGGGCAGGGCAGGGCAGGAAATAATACTAACTCAGTTTAGTATAAACAAGAATATTAAGAGACGGGTCCTTAAAATGGAATGTAGCATTTACCCAGATTAGTAAAAACAAGATATTTAAGGAGAGAGAGTGAGAATCTGACTAACTAGGGAGATAAAGAAAGGACTCCCTATGGGAGGGGATAACTGAATTTAGACTTGAAAAGATAAATATTTTAAGATGCAGAGTTGAGAAAAAGTAAAATACTAGGACCGTGGAATAGCCAGCTAAGGATGTGGAGGTAGAACTGATGACTTAGCAACTGATTTGACATATTATATTGATATCAATAACAATAGATATTATTGATCAATTATAAATTGATCAATAATAATTGATATTCTAACTTTAACCCTAACCCTAAATTTTGTTCCTGTGAAAAATTAGCTTAATACTGTGATTAAAAATTTCAAAGTAATCAGTGCAGTGATAACGTGCTGATATATATAAAAGATATATCTTTATTATTAAATTATTAAAAATAAAAGATATAAAAGATACTGAGGTTGGAAATTGTGTGTATTATTCTGATGTATCTTCTCCTGTCACATGGGACTACCAGAAGAGCATGGTACTTACTTTAAGCCTTCCATCTGATGTCAGCATTTAGCACAGTGCTTGGCGCATGCCAGGTATTTAATAAATGTTCATTGACTGACAGCTGATTGACAGAAGAGACCTACAGAAATCAGTAGGGGGGACAGAGCATGATCATCTTTACTCCACTGGAGGTTTTATTCTGTATTTTTTTCTATCTCTTGGTTTTTCAGATTTTGATCCTGGTACTAAGATGCCATCCTAAGGTATCATTCAATTTGTTAACATCCCAATTAGGCTATGTTCCTAAAACACCCAAACATCCAGTTGTAAGACTACTACAACGATGGTGATGCTGATAGTGGTAACAACCATCATCTCATCAAAAAAAAAAAAAAAAAGAGAAAAATGTCAAAGGTCACATATATATTATAAAACACTTTAAAGTCTGTAAAATACTTTCCTACCAACAACCTTGCAAAGTAGATAACTGTTACCCCCATTTCACAGATGTGATAATTGAGGTACTGAGACAGTTAATTTAACTGCCCAACAACATAATGTCAGAAGCAAGAGATAAACTATAGTTTCCTGATTTCAGTTCGGTGAAACACTGAATCCATCCTAAAGTGGTTGCTGCTGATTTTTTTAAATTGCAGTTCTAAAGTCTTGGAGAAGGATTTGAAGTTCCTCTGCTTTCAACAGGGAAATCTATCTAGTAGAAAAAGAAGAAAGATCACTTTAAAATTCCTTTGGATAATTTAAAAAAGAGAACTAGATCACACAAATTATTTCCCTAAAGCCCTTCCGAATTCTTAGACAAGCAAAATTATGTTTAATGAAGCATGTAATTAATGTCTCTTATAGCTCTCCATATTAGATCCAATTGATGATACAGTTGAGTTGTATTTTTATGGACAATATATATGCTTAATCATATGTTTATTGTACCAGGGACCTCAATTTGTATAATTTTATTTTGCTCATTTTACTAGACTTAGAACATAACATTACTATTTAAAATTATTATAGAGGCTTAGAATTATATCTTGCTTTTATGAAATAATCCTAGCCATAGCTATAATTAATTTGAAACTGAGTCTTTGGTGATATTTTTTATGACATGTAACATATTGTAGGAAAAAGTAGGAGATTCTTTGTCTAGTCATCTTGATTAGAAGTGGTCTTCAGTCTCCAAGATAGCTTGATAGAATGTCAGATGGAGATATTCCATTCATTTATTACTCAAGTATTTACTATGTGTAAGGCAGTAGGCTATGATCGTGTATTTGTTAATTCTTTAATCCAGTGTTTGGCACATAGTAGGTGCTATATTCTTCTCTAGCTCTCTATGTTTCATGATACCCTATATGGTCTCATCCCTATGAGCAGGAATATAAGGATAAATATGACCCAGAGATGCCAACAAAGTCTGATAGCACATACATGGTTTCTCATTTTAAAAAATTGAACAAAACAGCTGAATTTGAATGGTATTGATAAAATATATTTTAAAATTATCAGTAATTATTGTTTTAAAAGTAACTGGAAAAATAAAAAATATTATATAAACAAAAATTCTCAGTAATTAAGATAGTAGAGATACACTACATATAAATGATTTCCTTTCTCACCAGTCTTTGGCTCTCATAAATTTGTACCTGTATTCCGAATTCTTGATTATAATATGAATTTATAACTTGTCCTTCATGTTATTTAATGACAATCTGATCATAATTCATTGTTCTTCCAATTCTCTCTTTCCTCATCTTCTCAGCTGAGACCTTTGCCTCACGTTTCACTTTGTAAAAAATGAGGCAATTTACCAAGTGCTTCTCCTCTTTCTCAACTCATGTCATTCAAATGCCTTCTGCTACCATGTCCTTCACCGATCTTGCATAATGATCTAGCGCTTCTGTAGCTCAGATAATCCTATTCTAGCCCATTTTCTAATGTCCTTCTAACATCTTTATTCTCTCACTAATTCACTAATTCAAACTCTCCTATTGTCTGCCTCCCTACTGCTTACAAACAAGTCTATGTCTTCCTTTTCTCAGAATTGATCCATCCATCCCCACTAACTACATCTTAAATCTCGCCTCCTCCCTTTGGTGACTAAACGCCTTGGGACCTCCACAATTACTGATTCACTAGTGACTTTCCCTCATGTTTCTTGACCTTTCTTCAGCCCAGGACACCTAGGATATCGTTCTTCCTTGGTTTTCCCAACACCACTGTCTCCTGGTTTCTCCTCCCTGTCAACTGCTCCTCCATCTCCTTTGCTGAATCTCCATCCAGGTCATGTCTACAAAGCCTGAGCACCCCCTAAGGCTCCGACATGGACTTCTTTCTCTTGCCTCCCTTTAAGCTATCTCCCCCAGGTGATATCATCAGCTCCCAGGGTTCAATGATCATCTCTATGCTGATGATTCCCTGATAGACTTATTCAGCCTTAATCTTTTTCCTAATCTCAGTCTCACATCTCCAATTGCCTATGGGGCATCTCAGACTGGATGTCCTATAAGATGTCTTAAACTCAGCATATCTAAAACTGATCAAATGATCTTTCCCTTCAGATATTCCCATCTTCCTGCTTTCCTGTAGGACTGAGGAGACCACCATCTTCTTAGCCATTCAGGCTTGCAACTTGGGTGTCCCCTTGATTCCTCACTCTGGGATTTCTTTGTATTCAACCAGTCGTCAAGTCCTGTTGGTTCTACTTCACTAATTTCTCCAATATTTGCTCCCCATTCCCCTGTGATACTGCTGCCCCTTAGCATAGACCCTCATTACCTTATTGCAATAGCCTGGACTATTGCAATAGCCCTTTGGTTGGTCTCTCTACTTCTGATATTCAATCTTTTTTTCTTATTAATAGCAATGACTCTAACTCATAACTGTGGATCTAAATATGGAAAACTTCTATTAAGGTTGCTTTTGATTACCCAAACACCCAGAGGCACAGAGACACACTCCCCACACAATCTATCTTTCACTCAGCAGTCAAATTGTTCTTCTTCAAGTTAAGGTTTGTCTCTTGGTCTCTGTCTTTGTCTCTCACGATCTCTTTCTCTATTTCTCTCTATTAAATAGGAGTTAATGTTAATGTTAATGTCTATCTGTATGTGAGAGAGGCAGACAGACAGATATGTGCGCGCACACACATGCTCCTAATTAATTCCAGTCACTCCTTATCACCTTCCAATCTTTGGTATTCAAAGACCTTCATAACTGATCCCCTTTCTACCTTCCAGTTGTTATTGTTGGTTTTTTGCATCTTATTCTTCTCATTCCCAACCCTACTCTCTGATCCAGTGATGGATGCTAATTTTCTTGCTCTTCCTCACACAGGAATAACCTATTTCCCATTTCCATGCATTTTTCCTGGCTCTCTCCGAAGCCTGAAATTCTATTTCTTATTTCCAAACCTTTTGGCTTCCTTCAAATCCCAGTGAAAATCTCACCTTCTTGAAGAAGCCCTTCCCTACCCCCCTTAATGACAGCATTAACCTTACCTTTATTGATTATCTCCAATTTATCCTGTTTTTTGCTTATTGCTTTCATTTTGTTTCTCTCTATCAGACTGAGAGTAGAGACTGTTTTCGTTTGTTTGCTTTTTTTTAAAAATCAATCTTTATATTCTTCAGAGCTTAGTAGATAGTGTCTGACACATAACAGGTGCTTGACAAATGCTTATTGATGCCCTTCTTAGGAGGAATGTAAAGTTCTAGTATTCCTTTACTTACTTGCTGATATCTTGCTTTATTTTCATGATTTCTCTTAACTAATCAGAGGTGGGGTTGTAAATTGCCTTTCTCCCACTCTATTTTATTTCTAAAAGAAAGCAATCACAGTGATCCCCATGTAGTCCTAGCTTAGCTAAAAGAACAAACTCTTCTGAATAATTCTCCCATTATAGCTTTTTTCCCTGATAAATTTATTTCTTTAATAAAGGGAATAGAAGACCTTAGTTTTGTCTTCTGGGAGCTAGAGCTTATATCAATAGAAACTTACACTCCTCAATGGAATATATAGAATGAACACTTTTTAGCTGATAAGCTGCTACACCAACATTCTATTAAATAGGAACTAGTATTAATATTAATGCTAGTGATGCAGTGAATAGAGTGCTGGGCCAGGAGTCAGGAAGACCTGAGTTCAACTATGGCTTCCAACACTCACTATCTGTGTGACTTAGGACACTTAACCCTGTTTGCCTCAGTTTCCTCATCTATAAAATACTGGAGAAGGAAATGGCAAACCACTTCCAAATCTCTGCCAAAAAAAACTCCAACTGGATCAAGGAGAATCTGACACAGCCTTAATGACTGAATAACAAACAAGAAAATTAATGAGAAAAATATGATGGTTGTCAGAGGCAGGGAGACCAATCAACCTTCTATCATAATATTCTGAGAATAAGGTGATGATTCAGATTTTTTCCTACAAAATATAACTTTAAAATAAAACATAAAGGAACTTCAAACAGAAAACTTATGAGGCAGAGATTTAAAATATTTTTTATGTTACACATGCATACTCATACATGCTTTTAGCACGAATCCCACAGGATCTGGAATTCTTGAGTATTTAAGTGACTGGAGTAATCAGTTACACAGCTCACTGTATTTCATCCAATATAAAATCTTCATTTCCATGCTAACCAAGACACATAAACCCAATAGCAAAAGCATTTAGTTACGACATAAAAGAAATAGGAAAATCAAGAAAGAAATCAAAGAGTACATTCATTTCCTACCCCATACACAAATAGGTGCAATATCCTATGTGTCCCCAGATGAAAAAAGTTCCTTGGGGAAACCTTGTGAGAGATGATGGGAAAGTTTTAATAATAACAGCAAAATGCTTTACAGGTATTATCTCATTTTATGCTTACAACAACTGAAGGAAGTAACTACTATTATTACCATTTGGGGATTTTCTTGGCCAAGAAATTGGAGTGGTTTGCCATTTCCTGCACCAGCTCATTTTCCAGATGAGGAAACCAAGGCAAAGTGGGTTAAGTGATTTGCCCAGAATCATATAGTAAAGTCTAATGCTGGATTTGAACTCCTGAAGTTGGAGCTTCCTGATTCCAAAGCTAGAGCTTCCTGATTCCAATCCTAGCTGCCTCGTGTGTTTAGATCACTTTTGCTCCTTCCCTAGGATTGCCAAAATTAAAACTAAAAACATAACACAGTTGAGCTCAGTAAAAGTCCCAGCACCACCCCTGCCATTCCCACTCTCCTTATCCAAACCACTAAAACCCCATTAATTAATCAAAACACAGTTTCGATGGTAATATGGCTCAAATGTCGTTCCATTTAAATTGGGTTATCAGCAATTATGACAAAATGCCCACAGAGCTGGTCAAATACTGGTATTTGGCTCTATTCCTTTTCTAGTCAGGGAGCTATGCAAGTTAGTTCACAGGCTCCTGGGCTTTAGGGGACTAACTCTAAAGTTTCAGCTGTGGTCCTGGGGAAAGTCTGAAAGAAACCTCAAGGATTGCGGAAAAGGGCCAACATAAACTTTCTTGTTTCCTCTTCCTCCCAAGGTGTCCAGGAATAGGTGGGGCTGAGATTTCTGGAGTCAACCCTGGTGCTGAAGGCTGTCGAGAACCCACATTTCCCCTCACTGTAAAGTAATAAAAATAAACAGCATCCTGACCTGCTTCCCTCCCTGCTGGAGAGAAGGACTCATGTTTATAGCTAAACAGAGACCTGCTGCCGGTTCAGATCTCAGTAACACATTTAGGTCAGAAGTTTGAAAACACAATTGTGTTTATAAATCAGCAGTGACATACTAATGTCATGTCAGCAGATGAAGGCAAAGGTCATGTTTACTGCAAGCAGAGGTACGGGCGGCTGCCGCCGGCAGGTGGATTTGAGTGGAGGGTGAGGGTGGGGACCACCCTGGGGCTGAGGCTCTCCCAGAGCCGCTAGATTGGGGCCGTTACAAGCCCAGGGATGGGGAGGTCGCTCGCATGGGAAGAGATGCTGGGGATGAAGATGGACACTTGGGCAAAGCCATAGAGATGGAACGTCCTGTTTGGGAACAACAAGGTGAGCATGAGTGGATCAGGGAGTGATGGGAAATAAGTTTGGGGAGGTAGAGAGATGCTGGAGCCAGGGGGTGAAGGACTTCAAATGGCAACCTGGAACTTGTGATTGATCCCAATACAAACACTATGAGAAGCCATTGAAGCCTCTTGAACAAGGGAGTGATATGGTCATATCTGAGCACCGGGGATACCAGTGGGGAAAGTGATGGATTAAAGAGGGGAGAAATGAGAGGGACACACGAAAATCAGGAGGCTATCAAGCTATTCCAGCCAGAGGTGATGAATTAGGAGGCTAGCCACTGAGACTATGGAGCTAGAAGAGCAAATGACGAGGTTATGAACTTGGGTGACTACAGGGGAAAATAAGCATTGATTAAGGACCTCCTATGTGCTGGGAACTGTGTCGAGCACTTTACAAACATTATCTCATTTTGTTCTTCCAACAGCCCTGGGAGGAAAGTGCTATTACAATCCACTTTTTATCACCGAGAAAACGGAGGCAGACAGAAGTTAAATGATTAGCCGGGGTCACACAGTTAATAAATGCCTGAGATTACATTGGAATCAAGTCTCCCTGACTCCAGACTCTACATTCTAGCCACTGAGCCATCTCATTGACCCTTGTGTCCATCACAAGCCATCCATATCCATTACCTTGTCCATTTCTTGTCTATGGCCAAGGATAGCTCCTTTGTGGAGAATCCAATGTCCTGGAGTCTTCCTCTAGTCCTCAGAGTGGCACTGAGGCTGTCCATCTGGTATCTCTCAGTCTTCCTGTGTAGTTGACTAATTTCCTTTCTTGATTTTATCTATCTATCTATATGTATAGATAGATAGATGAAGATAGGTATAGGTATAGATATAGATGTAGATATCAGATATCTACATACATAGATATGGATATAGTTAGATACACACATATGTACACCTGTTGTCTATCTATATCTGTATCTACATACTATGTTTGTATGTATATACATTTCCTGTGAGAGCTGGTTAGTACAGTGGCTAGAGTGTTAGACTTTGAATCAGGATGATGAGATCAAATTCGTGCCTTAAACATTTTTTTAACTATATGACTTGGAGCAAGACCCTTAACCTCTTCCTGCTTCTGTTTTATCAACTGCAAAAGAACTGTTGTGAGGTCCTAATAAGATAACATACACAAACGCTTCACAAATCTTATAGTATTGTGTAATATTAGCTGATTGTGAGGAGTTGGCTCCCATTTATTCAATGAAATTCTGGTTTTGTTTTCATTTTTTACTTGACTCTTTTTTTCATAAGTCATCATTGGTAATATGCTGCAGCATTTTTGCTTGCATTGTGAATTTTTCCACATCTTTTGGGCAATTTTGGTGTCAAATTCAAATAGGAATGAATATAGTGTCCCCTCCTGTCACTTTGACACCTCTCAATTGCTTCATTTTTTACTTTGGTTGTTTAGATATTTCTGTGTGCCATGATTTGCAGCCATAAAGCAATAACTGCATAATATCCATAGTAAAAATAAGTATGGACATGGGGGTCAGCTTGGAAAGCAGTGTAACATTTACCAACTGCATCCAAACCCATTCTCTTCCCCTGATTGTATTCTGGTCCCACCCATTATTCATTTCCAGTTTTTCTCAAAGATACAGGCACTAATAGATCAATTAAATTGATTTCTTGGCTGATGCTATGCCATAATTTCAAAAACAGGCATTCTTCCTCTGTTTCATTTTTCCAATGTGGATTGTTAGGTGTTTTGGAGGAGTTGTTGATTCCTTCAAAGAGATTCTAATATTCTACAAATGACACAAGGTCATCTGCAATGAAAGCACCCAGACACTCTTTGAAGGGAATAATACCTCTTTCATTTAAACTCAATACAAGACATTTCCTATGGCAGTGGCAATCGCCTCTGGTGAGTATGTATCTGTTTTTACATCTCTCATCATCAATAATCAGAAGATCACTGAACAAAGTTATCTCTGGGGTTGTCTCCCTCAAGAAATCTTCAGCCCTTTTTGTAGTGGCTAGAAACTGGAAACTGAGTAGATGACCATAAGTTGGAGAATAGCTAAACAAGTTATGGTTTATGAATGTTAGGGAATATTGTTCTGTAAGAAACGATTAGGAAGATGATTTCAGAGAAACCTGGAGAGACTTACATGAACTGATGTTAAGTGAAATAAGCAGAACCAGGAGATCATTGTACATGGCAACAACAAGATTATACAATGATAAATTCTGATGACGTGGTTCTTTTCAACAATGCGATAATCCAGTATAGTTCCAATGGTCTTCTGATGAAGAGAGCCATCTATACCTGGAGAGAGGACCCTGGGAACTGAGGGTGGATCACAACACAGCATTTTCACGCTTGTTGTTTGCTTGCATTTTTTTATTCTCATTTTTTTTCCTTTTTGATCTGATTTTTTTTTTGTATAGCATGACAATTGTATATATATATATATATATTTTTTTTAAACATGTTTAATATATATTGGATTGCTTGCCATTTAGGGGAAGGGGTGGGAGGAAGGGGGAAAAATTTGGAAAGGTTTTGCAAGAGTCAATGTTGAAAAATTATCCATGCAGTGCATAGGAGGCATCTTGTTGGAGAGTGCTTTTAATGTTTTCATTTTGCTTCTATGAAACAAATACATTAAAGAAAAATTGGCAAACAATAACTACAGCAAGATTTTGTATTTTCAATATCTTTTGGTCTTGTATGGTTTGCTGTAGAAAGTCACTTATTAAAGGCTACCTGTTCCTTTCTCATATGTTCATCAAAGATACTCATGGCATGTGCATAATCTAATCGTCTCAGGCAGATGGGTCACCAGTTATTATGTCCATATACCCTGATTTTCAGTAGCAAAAACAGGTCTTTCCAAGTTACTTGACATTTTCTTCCTCTAGTTTTATTTTTCTTTGGGTATTTTATCTGTTATAGCTGTTTGCTTCATTTCGCTCTGTTTAATGACCATTTCCACTGGAAAGGGTCTGAGCTGTTGTGTTCAAATGTAGTAGTTTGACTTTCATCAGTGAGGAAAATAGTTAGTTATGAAATTAGTGACACATTTGCTCCATTTTTCATTTGCTTTTTATTTTCCTTACATTTTCATTTACAAGCACTTGGGGAATAACCAACTTTTGTTCACAGTTGCTTTGCCTTCCACCACTCTTGTCTGTGGTACCATCTTCCTCTGTAACATTTTGGAAGTTAATCTGCTAAATTTCTATTGCTTTTGACTAACACAGCTTTTAGTTTGGCAAAGAAATTAAAGGTCTCTTAGTTCAGAGGAGATTCTTGGTGTCTTTATTATGGCAACTGCTTTACATGGCTATCTATAGTAAATGTTAGTCCATTTTAGTGTTATTTCTTTTATCTGGTATCAATAGACTATTTGAATGGTTATAACTGCAAATGTTATTTTCTTTTTGTTTTCATTTTTAATTTGATGTAAATTTTTACCTTTGCTTTAGTGAATCAATGGACTAAACTACAGGAAGACAGTAAACAATTCCCACAACATAGTATCTAGAAATTTTGCATATGTTAAGATAGTTAATTTAATTTTTGGTGATTTTTTTTAATACTAATCATGTTAAGTAACTTTTGACTCTTTCTTGAGAAAGAATTAATTGGTTTATCAACATGATATTTTCGAGTAGATTGTCTTTGCCTTTAATTTTTTAAACACTCAACCATATTTTCCAATATTTTTTTCGGCTTTTCTTATGTCCACATTTGCATTGAATCACCAACTATTAATATAAATTTGGTATTTGGGAGATGCTGTCAAGTTATTCACATCATTTTTTATCTTTTCTTTCATTGCAATGAGTCTTATAGCAAAAAAAAAAATTGCAAGTATTTTTATGATTGGTCTTTTTGTTTAGGTTTACCACCACAAGGTAACCAAATGGGATGATGGTCCTTCTTGTTTTTAAGTACATGATAAAAGCAAACATGCTGACACATTTTCTTATCTCTTTAATAAGAACCTATTAACTATCTTCCAACCAGCTCTGATTTCAACTTTTTTTTCTTTCATTAATAGCAAAAATGTCATAGAATCACAGAATTAGGAAATTTGTAAGGGATCTCAGCATATATTTAGTCCATATAATTCATGAAAGAAATCTTCACTACAACACTTGTAATAATTGGCCACTCCACATCAGTGGCAACTCTAAAGAGTTTAAGGGACCCAGTGGCTTGCTCTGGGTCCCCTTTTAGATGTCAGAGGTGGGATTTAAACCAGAGCTTTTCTCCACTTCACCATGATATCCAGGCTACTGGATAAATAACTTGGATAAATACTACCTAATGTCTAGGAACCATAATGGTTGACATTTACAAAAGCATTTAAAAAATCTTTTACACAAAGCATCCCATTTTATGCTCATCACAATCTTATAAAACTAGCATTGCAGAATTCCCTTTTTACATAGGAGAAAACAACCTCAAGGAGCTAATCTAGCTGACTACAGAGAAAGAATTTGTGTGTATTAAGTGGCTTTTTCCAATATCTTACACCAAATTTCTGATCTATCCTGACCCTATTTTCAAGGTGATTCTAAAACCAAAGTGTCCTTTCCCAGGGAAAATTATGAATTATTCTAATTATTCCTATTGGCTGGGGATTTTTTTTTTTATGAAGAATGGGATTGCTTTTAGAAGAGTTCAGGGAAAAGAGAATCCGTACCTGGAAGTGGTCATTGATGGGTGACTTTACTGATCAGTACCTCCATTTCCCAAATGGCTTAAGACAGTAGCAGCAGTGATAAGTAAGAAGGGACCAGACAAAACTTGTTGACACTGCCTCCCTCAAGATGTCTTCCTAAGCCTCCCTTTGCTAAAGATGTCAGTTGAGCAAAAGGGGCCCCAGAAAGGGATGAGGGATGCTGGCTTCATTACCACCTAGAGGGCTCCTTAATGGTCTTAATTGGATCTGGGGTTAATAGGGTTGGACAATCTCCACCAAGCAGGCTAAGCAAATTCCCCAGTGCCAGGTCACCAGGCAGGGTTTCCAAGGGTGACGGGGCCACTGCTGTTCCCCCCCCCCCCTGTAGCCGAGAAGTACACAGAGTTCAGATTAGTCTTGGTGAATGCTTGATTGCTCTGTTGAACAGCTGAAGCTATTTTCCTCCCTCTCCCCTCCTCCATTGCCTTCCTTTTCCCTTTCCCTCTTTCCTTCCTTTTCCTTTTATCTTTCCTTTCTCCCTTTCTCCTTTCCTTTCTTTAATCCCTCCCTTTCTCTTTCCTAAATTTCCCTTCCCTTCTTTTGATTTTTTCTCTTCCTTTCCCTTTCTTTTCTCTTTCCTTTTCTTTCTTTTTGTTTCATTTTCCATCTTTCCTTTCTCTTCCATTATTCCCCTCTTTTCTATTTTATATTCCCTTCTCTCCTCCTTTATAAAAATTTAGATAGGAGCTATATTCTGAAAATTTTCCAGGATAAACTCTTGGTTTATCCTTGGTTTATAATGGAGCAGAGACATAGTGATATTTTGTTATCACCTTCAAGATCAGACCATGTATATGTAACTCCAAAATCTAAGAATCCTGGGTTCTATATAGGTTAAGACAAAGAGGCTTTAAGAAATTAAGTATTTTAACATGATCATAGCACAAGCTTCATCTTCCTCATCTATATGTAACACATATGTAACATCTCTATATAACACATTATATATATATATATATATATATATATATATATATACATATGTATATATATCTACCTATTCATCCATCTATCTATCTATCCATCCATCTACTTATCTATCTATCTATCTATCTATCTATCTATCTATCTATCTATCTATCTATCTACAACACATGGTCCAAAGTTGGAGGCTAGATTCAAACCTGAGTGTATTGGGTCCAAGTACAAGATGCTACCCCTAGACTATACTGCCTCCTGGATTAATGCTGGTTTCATTCATTCACTGCAATGGTATAAGTTAGTGTTTAATGATGTAAAACAGGACTTGAAAAATGAGCTCCAAATTACAATAGTCTTGGATTGAAAGCTGAACATAAGTCAATGAGTGAGTATTTATTAAGAACTTATGAGGATTTATTAAGGACTTGTAAACATATTAGTCATTATGTAATACTAGGATAGAGCAAAGGCAGCAATATTCTCCGTTCAACAACTTTAAATAACTGGCCAAATTGAATTTAGGAGTAGCACAGTCAACAAAAAGTCAAGGTAAGACATTTTTCTGTTCCAAGACAACTTAGTAGGTTGATAGAAGTCTGTGACAATAAGGATGGAGGTCTATTCTAAAGTTCATCTGGCAGCTTTAGGAACTCTCAGCCCAGAGATGATATAGGGACTACAATTCAATTTGTCAGAAAGAAGTTACAGGGGATCCTGAGCTAGCATTGTGTGCAGGACTGTGGAGGTGTTTGGCAGCTTCACTATTTATATGTAATTCTAGGTCACAGTTCCAGAATAGAGAAGAGCACTTGTGGTTGGTCACAAGGGAATGGGATCCTGATTATAGTTCGAGTACACAGAGGGGAGCTAATACTTGTAGTTGTAGAACATCAGGGGTCCTTCCTGGGTGTAGACCAGAAGAGCAGAAGAGCAGTACCCCCATTTCTCCTAGTAAAACGCCACCAAAAATAAGTTCCCAGAAATAGTTTTAAAAACAATAGCACAAAAAAGTCTGAAGCTTGAGATAATGTGCCCCAAGTCGCAGGTGATTAGACCCCAGCTGTAGCATCAAGTCAAGAAACAGGCTGGAAAAATAAACTAACAACCACAAAAATAAACTAACAACCCTACCATAAAAGTCTAATATAGTGACAAGGAAGATCAACACATGAGATTCAGAAGACAACCATGAGAGATCAGCTACAAGCAAAGCCTTAAAGAAAAATGCAAATCAGATACAAGCACAACAAGAATTCCTGGAAAAGTTAAAGAAAAAGATAAGACTTGTGGAGGAAAATTGGGAAAAGAAATGAGAATGATGTAATAAAATTATGAAAAAAATTAATAGGTTGATAAGAGAGGCATAAAAATTACTGAAGAAAATAATACCTTAAAAATAGAATTGGGCTAATGGTAAAAGAGGCACAAAAATTTACTGAAGAAAAGAACTCTTTAAAATTCAGAACTGACCGAATGAAAAAAGAGATAACAAAAGCTCACTGAAGAAAATAAGTCTTAAAAATTATAATTGTGCAAGTGAAAGCTGATGAATCCATAAGACATCAAGAAAAAACAAAACAAAGTTTAAAAAATGAAAAGAAGAAAATGGGAAGCCTCACTGGAAAAACAACTGATCTGGAGAAAAAGATCAAAGTGTAACAATTCTTTTTTTTTTTTTTAATAATGACTTTTTATTTTCAAAATATATGCAAAAATAGTTTTAAACATTCATCCTTACAAAATCTTGTGTTCCAATTTTTCTTCCTTTTTTTCCTCACCCCCTACTAAACTTCAAGTAATCTAATATATGTTAAACATGCAATTCTTCCACGTGTATTTCCACATTTTATCATTCTGTACAAGAAAAATCAGATTAAAAAGGAAAAAAATGAGAAAGAAAACAAACAACAGCAAAAAGATGAAAATATTATATTGTGATCCATATTCATCCTTAGTCAGAGGACTGAGTGTGTGGACTCTGGGTATGGATGGCTCTCTCCATCATAAATCTATTGGAACTGGACTGAATCAGCTTGTAGTTGAAAAGAGCCAAGTCCATCAGAAATGATTATCATATAATCTTGCTGTTGCTGTGTACGATGATCTCCTGGTCCTGCTCATTTCACTTAGCATCAGTTGATGTAAGTCTCTCCAAACCTCTCTGTATTCCTCCTGTTGGTCATTTCTTACAGAACAATAATATTCCATAACATTCATATACCATAATTTACCCAACCATTCTCCAATTGATGGACATCTACTCAGTTTCCAGTTTCTGGCCACCACAAAGAGGGCTGCCACAAACATTCTTGCACATGTGGGTCCCTTTCCCTTCTTTAAGATCTCTTTGGGATACAAGCCCAGTAGAAACACTGCTGGGTGAAAGGGCATGCACATTTTGATAGCCCTTTGGGCATAGTTCCAACGCAATAAAAATTATATTCAATAAATGACTTTGAAATAAAACTATTTTGTATCATTAATAAATAACAACAAAAGTAACTTTAAAATTCTTTTATTTCATCACTTTATCCTTTTAATTTCTATTTGTTTTATAACACATGGAATATATTAGAACAATTAGTACAAGTGTCGCATGTTAGGAGCCAAAAATGACACTAGAGATGTGAGCCCAAGGTTATAGAAGAATGGTAATAACCTTGAAAGCAATAATTAAGTTTGGGAAGGATGAGTTGTGGGGGAAGATGAGTTCAATTTGTACATGATGAGAGTCTGTGGAGTTGAGATGTCCAAAAGGTGTAAATAAACAAAGAAAACCCTAATGTTCTCTGAGGTTCCATTAAGAGAAACATAGAACAAGGAGGTAATTGTCCCACAGTCTTATGCCCTAGTCAAATCCCTTCCAGGTTATTATGTTCAGTTTTAGATGCCACATTTTAGAACAGACATTGATAAATAATAGTGTATTCAAAGGAGACCTAGAATAATAGTCTCCAAATTACATAAGAATCAATTGAAGATCTGAGAATGTCTAGTTTAGGGAAGAGGACCTCAGGAGGCCATGGAAGTTGTCTTTAACTAGGGTGCTAGTATAATATTCATTCTAGTTCAGAGGACCTACATTCAAATATCTCCCTAATTCCTACTACCTTGTGATCTTCTGAAAATTACCTTTTCAAGTCTTTGTTTCCCTGTAAAATGAGGGAATTGGGCCAAAGAGATTCTGGAGTCTCTACCAACTTTAGATCTTTTATATTTTGATTCTGGAATTTTTCAGAGTTGTCATATGGTAAAGTGATTAGACATCATCTACTTGATACTGTAGGATCAATGGGCCAAGCTGACATTATGAAATGTGGAATGAGATGCCTTGGAAGAAAGAGGGAAAGAAATAAGCATTTATTAAGTACACTTTTTTTGAGTAGGTAAAAGAGGAGATTCATTGCTTCATTTGCTTCCTAAATCATTTCTTAATCACTGAATATTGGGAACCAAATGTTTAAACAATGTTAATAATATTTTCTTCCTAAAATGCTGCAAAGAGAAAAATCTTATTTGATGTTACAAAAATTGTATTCAGTACAACATACTTAATCCTAACTAAAATCCTATTTTAGTACACCCAGCTAGATTAACACTTTTGAAAAATGAGGAGCACTGAAAGGAACCACTTTGTAACTTCTCTTCTTTGAAAATTCAGATTTTCAGGAAAACTTCTTAAAATGGAGCCCACTTGACTCTTTGCAACTTTTGTCCCTAAGTCTACTTATTACCAAAGTCTAATCAGTGAAGTTCCTGGCAAAAATAGTATCCTAAACCAAACTGGTTAGGAGAAAAAAAAAATTGGCCTCAGTCAAACTGAGATTTGTTGAAGACCTTAATTTTAAAAAGCCAAAGTGCCCCATTTCAAGCAGGGCCATCTCCAGTCATTCTGATGTGTATCTGGCCCCTGGACCCAGATGGCTCTGGAGGGGAAAGTGAGACAGGTGACTTGCCCAGCCCTCCCTCACTTCAATCCAATTCACTTGCATGTCCTGGAATCACCTTCCTGATGTCATGGTCCTCTTCGAGAACGAAAAGCAAATAACACCGACAGGTGTACCTAGCCACAGTCACGTTACAAATATTTTTAAGCTTTACAAATATCTCATTTAATACACATAACAGCTCTGAGGGATAGATATTTTCATTCCCATTTTATAGTTAAGGAACCTGAGGTAGACCGAAGTTACATAATTTGATCCAGAATGGATTTATCCTTCTGATTAGAGGCCAGGAACTCTATCAATAGGCCATTTATCTGGCTCCAGATAATAGATTCCATCTCAATGGAATCTACAAATAGAAATATGACCACCTATTGACTATCATAACAAAAATAACCCCCATATCATGTAAAGGGAATTCTAGGCTAAGCCCTGGTTTGATTAGACATCTTTTGAGTTCTCTTCTCCCTAGGAGATTCCTATGAGATCCATGAAAGGATGGATCACCCAAGATGATTTGCCACAGGCTGGTCCTATGAACAAGAAACTGCACCTAGGGGATTTCCAGGAAAAGGTTGCATTTCCAGTTCTCCAAAGCAAATGGTTGGAAAAAAAAATGAGTATTATTTAACCTACATGCTCCTTAGACACAAGGCCAAACATATTCACTAATTAGTTTTTTTTTTCCCCTAACCAGTTTGATTTAGGATACTATTTTTGACAGGAACTTCACTGATTAGAAATCACCTTGGTCGCTTTGGTAATAAGCAGACCTAGGGATAAAAGTTTCGAAGAGTTAAGTGGGGTCTATTTTAAGAAGTTTTCCTGAAATGATGGACTTTCAAAGAAGAAAAGTTACAAGGCGGTTCCTTTCAGCACCCTTCATTTTTCAAAAGTATTAATCTAACTGAATGTACTAAAATAGGATTTTATTGAGGATTAAGTCTGTTGCACTAAATATAATTTTTGTAACATCAAATAAGATTTTTCTCTTCCTAGCATTTATTTTAGAAAGAAGATATTATTACTTACATTGTTTAAATATTTGGTTCACAAGAATAGCATTTAGCATGCTGTTTATTTCCTTCTTGATACTTTGACTTAAGGATGTCTTGCCACCAGTTAAGTGGTACTGTCTTGGTAATAGTGTGATGGTTCATACAACTGGCTTTCTCCTAAGCAGAGTGAATGGAAAGAGGGAAAAGGATGAAATCAGATTAATTCTTTTCTACTCATAATTTCTTTTAAAACAAAAAACCCCTTTTTGTTATAAATAATCATAAAAAGTAACAGGATAACTTTTCAGTTTTAAAAAATGATACACAATTAGAAAACAATTTAAAGAAATATGAACAATACTTATACGTCATTATTTCACTTTAAGCCTCAGTTTCCTTATCTGAAAAATGAAAAGGAGGAAGACGATCTCCAGTGTCTAAATCTTTAATTTTAAAATTTAATGATAACATTGATATACTACTTAGGGGTTCAGTTTGGGAATTACGAATAAGGACAAAATGAAGACTGAGTTTGTATCATGTAAAGAATATGAACAGAAAGTCAAAAACTTAGATTGTAACTATCACAAATTCTCATGTGAATCTGAGTATTTTCTGAGGCTCAGCTTTCTCATCAGCAAAATAAGGAAATTGGATTATTTAGATATCCTATCTAGTTCTGAGATTTATTATTTTTTTATTTTTATTTTTTGTAATCTACTGGCACAGTAAATGTGATATCACAGGGTGATATCCATATATAAAGAATCAGCAACATTTATAGAAGCTTAAGAAATTCAGAAGTCAAAAAGAAGTTGCCTGAGCATAGAGAAAGATAAAAGTCCTCATGGATGTCCCGGATCCCTAGGAAGAAACCAAGAAAGCCTCTGAGTTCTAAGGTGATTCAACAAAGAAGTAGACACCAGGGAAACTCATTCAGAACTCCAGGGAGGTTGTAATTAGACTTTTGAATCTCTTGTTGTCATCAAAGCAGCAATTAAAAAAAAAATAATTTAACAGCAGCTCTTGGAAGTCACTGAGGCAGACAGGAGGAGGAGAGTGTCCCAGCCCATGGAGGGGGAGGAACTGAGACAACCTGAGTGGCTGTCTGGCAGAAACTGGTGTTTTTGCTGGCAGCCCTTTCCAGGTAATTCCAATTCAAAGCCACCTGTTGCTCACGCAGGGGAAAAAACCCCCACCAGTATTCCAAGAGCAAGAGACACCCTACCCACCCACACAGCAGCTTTTGATTATATTTTATTCTAATTTAATTTTAATTTGCAGTTACTTTCCCATATCCCAATAAAACAATCAAATGAAAGATTACAACCCACAGGGAATTAATTGCAAAACAGTTAGCATGGGATTCCCTTCAGGGAGGCTCTGCCACTGGGATTCTCAGGTTAGTTTGGCAGGTGGGATGGGAGAATTTAAATCATTGTGGATCACTCTATACCTGGTCATTTTTATCTCCCCTACACCCTGGCAAGCTTTACTAGCTACATGCTTTCAAACCCACACAGTGGTAGCTGAAGCTACAAGGCTCTTCAATGACTGAAGACTTTCCACACTACCTTTTAATTTGTCATACATTTGGAACCATGACAAGAGTCTCTTGGAGGTAATTTTTACTATGGTCTCTTTGAGAGGAAGATTCAAAGTCAAGGAGATCTGGATTCAAATCCCATCTCTGAAACATAAGGGGAGATTTATACCAGGAATATAGGCGTGGTTCCATATTAGGAAAACTATTGGGATACTTGAACATATGAATAACAATAACTACAAAATATATGATTATATCAGTAGATACAGAAAAGGCTGTAACAAAATACAATACCCCCCAATTTCTGCTTTTAACTATGACCTCCAAATTTAAATATGCAGTGTCAGGATCTCTCCTAGTTTTACATTGTTCCAATGGTTTATTGGCTATTGCATAAAGGATATCCCTGGGGATATCACAAAAGTCAACAAGTCTGAACTCATTTTCTCTGCCTAAATCAACCCTTCTTCCAACTTTCCTAATTCTGCAGAAGGCACCACTTTTTGTCCATATATTGTTGCTATGACAGCCACATTTTGGTCCTTCTGCCCATCATCCAAAGGGCAAGACTTCTATTTCTTTGCATTGACTCCTCACCATCATTCAAGATCTGGGTAGCCCGTTCCCTAAAGATATGGAGTCGTTTTCTAGTATTCCCAGATTAATTCCCAGAATTATCCTGAATACCTTATTCTTGGTCATTCCACATATTCAATAAGTTAACAAATCTGTTTCTAAATCTACATGGTCTCTTGCCTCTGGCTCCTTCTCTTGACTGACATAGATGCTTCTTTATTATATCAAGACTTCATCACCTCTCACCTGAATTATTGTAACAGCTTCTTAATTGGTCTCCCAGCATCCTCTCTCCCCATTCTGGTCCATCTGACATACAGATGGACCAAAAGGATTTTTTTTCCATAAATGCTTTAATAGATTAAAACTACACTGAGACTTTTGGAACACCCTGTTTAAAAAAGCAGTCTGCTTCTGTGCATACAAAAGCACATATATAATATGTATAACATATATAACATGTATAATCAAATAGTGAAGTGGAAAATGAATATGACTCAGAGTTCAACAAAAGTTGAAGAAAGTATTGTACTGCTTTTAGTAAAAATGATCTCATGCTTCTTCCCTAAATAAAGGCTCAACATTTTAAATTTTTCTTTTTTTATTTCAGTAGTTTTTTCCCCCAATTACATGGGAAAATACTTAATAACTTTTTAAAATTTGAGTTCCAAATTTTCTCCTTCTTTCCTGCCCTAGCAACTTGATATATTATTCACTTGATGTCATGCAAAACATATTTCTTAGCCAAGTTACCAAAGAAAACACAAAACCACAAGAAAAATAAAGAAAAAAAATTAAATGCTTTAATCTGCATTCAAACTTCATTAGAGAACTCTCTGGAGATGGATAACATTTTTCATTATGCAGCCTTTGGAATTAATTGCCTTGATCATTATTTTTATCAGAATAGGAAAGACTTTCACATTTGATCATCTTTATAATGCTGCTGTTACTGTATTTAGTATAATAACATACTGATTCTGCTCATTTCACTTCGCATCAGTTCATACAGATAGTCTCAGATTTTTTTTTCTGAAACCATCTTCCCTGTTATTTCTTACAGCACAATAGCATTCCATCACAATCATATACCATAATTTGTTCAGCCATTTCCTAACTGGTGGACATCCTTTCAAAGTCCAATTCTTTGCCATCACAAAAAGAGTTGCTATAAATTTTTTGCCCTTTTTTTCCTTTGAACTCTTTGAAGTACAAACCTGGTAGTGGTATTGCTAGGTCAAAGGATGGGCCCAGTTGTATAGCCCCTTAGGCATAATTCCAAATTGTTCACCAGAATGGTTGCATCAGTTCACAACTCCATTAACAGTTCCCTGGTGTCCCATCTTTTCCCATGTATTCTCCAAAATTTGTCACTTTCCTTTTCTATCATGTTTACCAATCTGATAAGTGTGAAGTGGTATCCCAGAGCTGTTTTGATTTACATTTCTCTAATCAGTAGTGATTTAAAGCATTTTTAAAAATATGGCATTGATAACTTGGATTTCTTTTTCTGAATACTGTTCATATATTTTTACCATTTATCAAATTTGTCAAATCGCTTTTTATGAGAAATGAGACCTTTATCAGAGAAATTTGTTGCAACTCTCCCCTCCCCGAGTTTCCTGTTTTTCTTCTAATTTTGGCTACGATACCTTTTTAATTCCATGTAATCAAAATTATAAATTTTATTTCTCACAATCCCCTCTATTTCTTGATCATAAACTCTTCCCTTATCTACAGATCTGACTGAACTATTTTTTCATGCCTTCCTAATTTACTTACATTACCCTTTATATCTAAATTATTTATCCATTTTGATTTTATCTTGGTACATAGTGTGAAATGTTGGTCTATGTGTAGTTTCTACCAAAACTGTTTCCCAAAAATTTTTATCAAATTTTTTTTTCATTTTTTTCATTGATTTCGTTAATGCTCTTGAGCTTTTATTCTTCCAGATGAATTTTGTTACTATTTTTTCTAGCTCTATAAAATAATTTTTTGGTAGTTTGATTAGTATGACCCTAAATAGATAAATTTGTCACATTTATTGTATTGGCTCAGCCTGTGAACGAGCAATTAATTATTTAATGTTTTGTGTGAAAAGTCTTTTGTAATTATGTTCATATGATCTCTGGGTTTCCCTTGGCAGGTAGGGTCCAAAGTGTTTTATATTGTTAGTAGATATTTTAAATAGAATTTTTCTTTCTATATCTTCCCACTTGGTTGGGGGGAGGATGATTTATATGAGTTTATTTTATTTCCAGCAATTTTGCTAAAATTGTTAATTCTTTCAATTAGTTTTTCATTGATTCTCTAGGGTTCCCTAGGTATATCATCATCCTATTTACAAAGAAAGATAGCTTTGTTTTCTCATTGCTATTTTAATTTTTTTAATTTCTTTTTTCTTGTCTCATTGCTATAGTTAGCCTTTCTAGTACAATATAGAATAAGAATGGTGAAAATGGCCATCCTTACTTCATTCTTGAACTTACTGGAAAAGTTTTCACATTACAGATAATGCTTGATCTTTTTTAGATATATACTACTTATTTAAATAAAGACTCTATTTGTTCCTATGCTTTACAGTGTTTAATAGGAATGTGCATTTTATATGATCAGAAACCTTTTTTGTATCTACTGAAATAATCACGTAACTTTGGTTATTATTATTGATATATTCAATTAGACTGATAGTTTTTCTAATATTGAACCATCCCTCCATGCCTATATAAATTACGTAGTATATAATCCTTGCGCTATATTGCTATAATCTCTTTCCTAGTATTTTATTGCAAAATTTTGTTTTGATATTTACTAAGGAAATTGATTTATAAAATCTTTTTTATTTCTGTTCTCCCTGGTTTAGGTATCAAAATCATATTTGTGTCATAATAGGAATTTGGCAGGAATCCTTCTTTATCTATATTTTCAAATAATTTATATAGTACTAAGATTGTTCCTTAAATATTTGGTATAATTCACTTGTAAAGCCATCTGGTCCTGGGAATTTTTTTTCGGGAGCTCGATTATGGCTTGTTCAATTTGTTTTCATTTCAGAATGATTTAAGTATTCTATTTCCTCCTCTGAAAATCTGGGAAGTTTATATATTTTTGTAAATATTCATGCATTTTATTAGGTTGTCAGTTTTGCTGGCATAAAATTGGGCAAAATAACTGCTAATGATTGCTTTTACTTCATCTTCATCGGTGGTGAATTCATTCTTTCTATTTTTGATTTTAGCCCATTTGGTTTGCTTTTTAAAAATCAGATTATCAATTTTATTTTATTGATTTTTCATGAAACCAGCTCCTATTTTTATATACTCAATTTTACTTTTTGCTTTCAATTTTATTCATCTCTCCTCTATTTTCAAGACTTCCATTTTGGTATTTAATTGGGAATTTTCAATTTCTTCTTTTTCTAATTGTTTTAGTTGCATGTTCAATTCATTGATCTGATCTTTTTCTCTCTTATAGCATCCATTATTATTAAATGTATTATATGTAATAGGAGCAGGGAGAAAGATGATTTGGACCCTGAAGTCAGGAAGACCTGAGTTCAAATCTGGTCTCAGACACAATACTTCCTAGCTGTGTGACTCTGGACAAGTCACTTAACCCCAGCTGCCTCAAAAAAAAAAAAAAAAAAAAAAAAAAAAGAGGATTTGAAACTCGAAATTGGGAAAGATTAAAAATTGCTTTTTACATGTAATTGGGAAAATTTTTTTTAAAAGCTCTAGTAGGTAGTACTTTCCTTTCCCCCCTCCCTCACCAAGTTGGCAAGTAATTTTATTTTATATAGGTATGTATATATATATATATATATATATATATATATATATATATATATATATATATATATATATAGAGAGAGAGAGAGAGAGAGAGAGAGAGAGAGAGGTATGTATGTGTATATATATATGTATATACCTATATGTACAAAATATATTTCCATATTAATCATGTGAAAAAAAACCCCAAAAATTTAAAAAGTGAAAAATAGTATATTTAAATCTGTATTCAGACTTTTTAGTTCTTTCTCTGGAGGTAGATAGAATTTTCCATCACAAATCCTTCAGAACTATCTTGGAGCTTTGTATCACTAAGAATAGCAAAGTCAATTACAGTTGATCACTGTATTGTTACGGTATATATGGTGTGTGGTATTGTAACATTGTTGTTACTGTGTACAATGTTCTCCTGGTTCTGCTCATTTCACTTTGCATCATTTCATACAAGTTTCTGGTTTTTTCTAAAAGCATCCTGTTCATCTTTTTTTAAATAGTTAAATAATATTCTTGTACATATTAATCCTTTTCCAGTTTTTTTTTTTTTAAATCTGTTTGGGATACAGACCTAGTAGTGCTATTAATGTTTCAAAGGGTATACACAGTTTGATAGCCCTTTGAGCATAATTCTAAATCGTTCAATAGAATGGTTGAATCAGTTTACAACTCTATCAACAGTGTATTATAGTGTCCCAGTTTTCTAACTTTTCCTCCAACATTTTGCCATTTTCCTTTTCTGTCATGAGTCAATCGGATAGGTGTGAAGCAGCATCTCAAGAATTATTTTAATTTGCATTGCTCTAAGCAATTTAAGACATTTTTTCATATGGTTATAGTTTTGATTTCTGCATCAGAAAACTGTTCATATATTTTGATCATTTATTATTTGAGGAATGATTTATATTCTAATAAATTTGGTTCATTTCTCTATATTTGAGAGATGAGGTCTTAATCAGAGAAACTTACTGTAAAATTTTCCCCATTTTTTTGTTTTCTTTTTAATCTTGGCTGTGTTGGGTTGTGTTTGTATAAGACTTTTCAATTTAATGGATTCAAAATTATTTATTTTATATCCTGTAATGTTGTCTATCTCTTTTTTTGGTCAAAAATTCTTCCTTTATCCATGGATCCATGCCCCCTAATTTGCTTATGGTAATATCTTTTACATCTAAATTTATACCCATTTTGGCCTTATCTTGGAATATAGTGTAAGATGTTGTCTTTATTGGTTTCTGAACCCCTATTTGCATGTTTCCCACTTATACAAAATCAATCACAATGACAATTGATGGTGATCAATTCTTTTTTAATTTTTAAAATATTTTTAATTTTTAATTTAATTTAATTTTTTATTATATCTTTTAATTGACAAAACATATGCATGGATAATTTTTCAACATTGACCCTTGCAAAACCTTCTGTTCCAAAATTTCCTCTCCTTCCCCCTCCTCCCTAGGTAGTCCAGTACATGTTAAATATGTTAAAATATATGTTAAATCCAACATACATATACATATATATGCATATTTATACAGTTAAATATTTTGCTGCACACAAAAAAAAATCAGATCTAGAAAGGAAGAAAAAAACCTGAGAAGGAAAACAAAAATTTAAGCAAACAATAACAGAAAGAGTGGAAACAGAAAGAGTTGTCCACACTCAGTTCCAATGGTTCTCTCTCTGGGTGTGGATGGCTCTCTTCATCATTGAACAATTGGAACTGGTTTGAATCATCTCATTGTTGAAGAGAGCCACGTCCATCAGAATCGACCATCATATAGTATTGTGTTGAAGTGTATAATGATCTCCTGGTCCTGCTCATTTCACTCAGCATCAGTTCATGTAAGTCTCTCCAGGTTTCTCTGAAGTCATCCGGCTGGTCATTTCTTACAGAACAATAAAATTCCATAATATTCATATACCACAATTTATTCAGCCATTCTCTCATTGATGGGCATCCACTCAGTTTCCATTTCTTGCTACTACAAAAAAGGCTGCCACAAACATTTTTGCACATATGGGTCCCTTTTCCTCCTTTAAGCTATCTTTGGGGATATAGGCCCAGTAGAAAAACTGCTGGGTCAATGGGTACACGCAGTTTGGTAATTTTGGGGGCATAGCTCCAAACTGTTCTCCAGAATGTTTGGATCCATTCACAATTCCACCAACAATGTCTCAGTGTCCCAGTTTTCCCACATCCCCTCCAACATCCTGCATTATCTTTTCCTGTCATTTTAGCCAATCTGAGAGGTATGTAGTGATATCTCAGAGTTGTCTTGATTTGCATTTCTCTGATGAATAATGACTTGGTGCATCTTTTCATATGACTAGAAATAGTTTCAATTTCTTCATCTGAAAATTGTCTATTCAGATCCTTTGACATTTATCAATTGGAGAATGGTTTGATTTCTTTATAATGTTGAGTCAATTCTCTATATTTTAGAAATGAAGCCTTTATCAGAACTTTTGAATGTAAAAATGTTTTCCCAATTTATTGCTTTCCTTCTAATCTTGTCTGCATTAGTTTTGTTTGTACAAAAACTTTTAAACTTAATATAATTAAAATTATATATTTGGTGTTCAATTATGAGTTCCAGTTCTTCTTTGGATACAAATTCCTTCCTTCTCCACAGGTAAACTATCCTATGTTCTTCTAATTTATTTATAATCTCATTCTTTATGCCTACATCATGAACCCATTTTGACCTTATCTTGGCGTATGGTGTTAAGTGTGGGTCAATGCTTAGTTTCTGCCATACTAGTTTCCAGTTTTCCCAGCAGTTTTTGTCAAATAGTGAATTCTTATCCCAAAAGTTGGGATATTTGGGTTGGTCAAACACTAGATTACTATAGTTATTGATTCTTTTGTCCTGTGAACCTAACCTATTCCACTGATCGACTAGTCTATTTCTTAGCTAGTACCAAATGGTTTTGGTGACTGCTACTTTATAATATAGTTTTAGATCTGGTACAGGAAGGCCACCTTCATTTGATTTTTTTTTCATTAGTTCCTTTGAAAGTCTTGACCTTTTGTTCTTCCAGATGAATTTTGTTGATATTTATTCTAGGTCATTAAAAAAATATTCTAGGAGTCTGATTGGTCTAGCACTAAATAAATATATTAATTTTGGAAGTATTGTCATCTTTGTTATATTTGTTCGACCTATCCAGGAGCACTTAATATTTTTCCATTTGTTTAGAACTGACTTTATTTGTGTGGAAAGTGTTTTGTAGTTTTGCTCATATAGTTCCTGACTTTCCCTTGGCAGATAGATTCCCAAATATGTTATACTATCGACAGTTATTTTACATGGAATTTCTCTTTGTATTTCTTGCTGTTGGATTTTGTTAATGATGTATAAAAATACTTATGATTTATGTGGATTTATTTTGTATCCTAGCACTTTGCTAAAATTGTGGATTATTCCTAATAGCTTTTTAGTTGATTCTCTGGGATTGACACCAACAATTCTTAAACATAAACTATTTAGTAAATTAGAAGGAAAAACAATGCTATTCATAATATTTTAATAGAAGGCAAGAGCAGGAGGAATTATAATTTTTACCTAATATAATATAAAAGTAGAAATAATCTGACCCACTCATAAATCTGAGTCATATTCTTCCCTATGAGGCAGATCTGCAAATGGGAGGCAATTCTCCTTTATTCAGTTGGCTTTAAATCTCTTCTTAAAGCCAAACACAGCCCACAGCAAAATAGATGAAGTTTGTCTTTCCCCCATGTTTTCTTCATTTCAAACTTAGAGTAATGAAGAGCCAAGTTAGCAGCCCTTTTCTCTGACTGTATATAGCATTGCAGAGCAAAAGTCCCCAGTATCCCTTCACATCACAGCAGGATTTAGCGCCCTGCAATGGACTTTCAGGATCTGCTCCAACCATTCCTCCAGTGATTTTTGGGAAAGCAGTGTTTCTATTTCATACAATTTAGAGATGAGAATGAACTAGTAAAAACGCCAGTGTACTTTAAGTGGAAATGACCACAGAAAAGCTTGGGCAGGGTTCTCTATCCTTTTTAGAAGTTGAATTTTGGTCTCAATTTATTAATTCTTTATTTATGTTTTGTTAGCAAAAATCCCCCAAATATTTATTTAGTTGGTGAAAATCTCTCTCTTCTCTCATCTTTTCTATCTCCCTTCCCTTTCTCTCTCCTCTCTTTTTCCCCATCCCAGACTTAGAAAGGTAACTTTCTAAGACTTTAAATTGAAGTTTAAATGCTAATCTGCGTTGGTAGATGGTGTTTCCTCACAGGGAATTGATTTTCCAGAAGGGCAAGTCTGACCATGTCACCCTCTCCCCCCATTCCAATTTAATTAACTCCAGTGTCTCTTGCCTCCAGGATCAAATAAAAGGTATTCTTTTTGGCTTTCACCATGATCTGACTCCATCCTACCTTTACTTTTTTTTCTTTTTTTTAGATGAAAATTTTCTTTTTCTTCTGTTTATACAGGTACATTTATTTAAAAAACACACATTTCCTTATGAATCACATAGAGAGAGAAAAATCAGAACAAATGGGAAAATTCAATGAGAGAGAGAGAGAGAGAAAAAAAAGCCAGAAGAAAAAGAAAAAAGTGAGCATAGCTTGTGTTAATTTACATTCAGTCTCCATATTCTCTCTCTGGATACAGATGGCATTTTCCATCCAACGTTTATTGGGATTGCCTTGAATCACTGAACCACCAAGAAGAATCAAATCTTTCATAGTTGGTCATCACACAATCTTGCTGTTACTGTGTACAATGTGTTCCTGGTTCTGCTTGTTTCACTTAACATCAGTTCGTATAAATCTTCTCAGGTCTTTCTAAAACCAGCTTGTTTATCATTTTTTATGAAACAATAATATGCCATTACTTTCATATGCCATAATTTATTCATCCATCCCCCAGTTAGTTGATGGGCATTTACTCAGTTTTCAGTTCCTTGCCACCACAAAAAGAGTTGCACATGTGGGTCCTTTTCCCCTTCCTTTATGATTTCCTTGGGATACAGGACCGAGCAATGACACTGCTGGATCAGAGTGTGCACAGTTTTGTAGCCCTTTAGGCATAGTTCCAAATGGCTCTCAGAATGGTTGTCCATCCTACCTTTTCAATCCTCCTCCCTCACCCACTAGTCTGTTCTCCAGTGACTTCCCTGTTGCTTTTCCCAGAAGGCATGTTTTCTGACCCAGAGCTCAAGGATTTCCACCTGGGCCTGGCCCCTTGGTCCCTGTGACAGCAGTGGGGCAGAGGTTAGGAGGATTAACAATTTGCTTTATATTTCTGTGTCTTTTCTCAGATATGGAACATTTCTGGACTCCTCAAATTCTCTCAAGGTGGGAAGAGAGCCGGGTTCGGAGTTACTTGTTACCTGGGTGACATTATATCCCTTCCGTCCTTCACAAGGGTTTGTAATATTGGGAGACAGAGACAAAATACAGAGCAAGCCCCTCCCTCAAAGAGCTTAGGTTCTACAGGACAGGTCCAACAGATAAACAGATCAGATACAAGCATTTAAGAAGGGAGAGAGCAAAGAACCAGAGGCTTCTGGGAGGAAATTACGCCAGAATCCAAAGAAGCTAAGGGCTTGGGCAAAGGCACACAGGTGAGAGGACCACCGGGTCAGCTTGGGATCCAGACTGAGATGGGGCAATCACTTACAGGACCTTAGCTGGGTGCTAGTAGGTTGTAAGTACTTAATAAATACTCAATCTAGTTACCTGTGTCAGTGCTCATCTAGTAGAATCTGCTCATTTTATAGATGAGGAAACCAAAAGATATTTGTTCAGAAGAAGGATGCTTTGATTTTAAGGCCACTGGACCACACTGCCTCTCAGTTATCCAGATAACTCTAAATTCTTTGGATTTTTCTGCTGTAGGGGTGTGTGTGTGTGTGTGTGTGTGTGTGTGTGTGTGTGTGCAAACTTGCTTTCCCCCTCCTCCCCTTCAGCTACTAGACAGCTAGGTACAGACTAGCAGTGTGATCCTAAGCAAGTCACTCAACTGCTGTATGCCTCAGTTTCCTCGTCTGTAAATTGGGGCTGATAATAATAGCTACCACGGCCCCGGATTGTTGTGAGGATTAAATGAGATGCTTGTAAAGTGCTTCCCAAGCCTTAGAGAATTCAACAGAGCCGTCCCCAGCTCCCGACTGCGCCCACGACAGGCTCTCAGAGGCTTCAGTCGGGCACTTTCAGGTGCCAGGTCTGGGTCCTAGATCGCGGGCTCTCGGCAGGGGGCTGGGAGGGCGGCGGCTCGCTTTGGCCGGTGCAGGCAGGAGCGGACCGGGGCTCCGGAGCAGCCCGGGCTCTCCCCCCGTCTGGGGCTGGGCTCGGGGGCTCGTTACCTTGGCACCGGGCTGGACTTCGCAGGAGGCA
This sequence comes from Sminthopsis crassicaudata, assembly GCF_048593235.1. Lineage (NCBI taxonomy): Eukaryota > Metazoa > Chordata > Mammalia > Dasyuromorphia > Dasyuridae > Sminthopsis > Sminthopsis crassicaudata. The sequence goes on along the minus strand of NC_133618.1, from coordinate 34,531,289 downwards.
GGCGCGCACAGGGGAGACAGACATCAAAGCTGTTCCGTCTGGAATGCCTGCGGTTCCGGGGGGGCCGGGAGCGAGGCGGAGCCAGGACGGGGGGGGGGGGCAGATCCATGATGGTTATCTAGCCCTGAAAGCCGCGAGGGGAAGGAGCCGGGGGAGCGGGCGGCAGGGGGCGGGGCGGCCCGGGAAGCCCCGGCCTCGCCAACAATGCGCTTTATTGTTCTCGGCCTCTCGGGGGGATAAATGCCTTCCGAGGGACGGTTGGGGCTTTCATATGCGCCGGGGAAGCGCGGCTCCGGCTTTCTCTCCCCACGTCCCCGTGCGGGAAGGGGCCCTGGGCCTGTGCGAGGTAACGGGGGCCCCGGGGCAACAGGTGCTGGGCTGCGCCGTGCGCGCCAGACACCCCGGGAGCTCTCCCCCGCAGCCCCTCTCCCCACCTCTTTCCTCACACACAAAAGAATAAAAGCGAAGGATTTAAAGGGGGGGGGGGGAGTAATTAAGCCAACTTCATTAACGTGATGCAGCAGGTTCAAAATCTCCACGGAGAGCAGAGGCAGGCCCCTCGGCCACCCAGAGCTTTCCGGGAGCTTCTCTGGGGAGCTCCAGCTCCGACGCCGACGCGGCCGGGGGCCGGGGAACCCGCCGGACTCGCGGCGGCCGCAGCGCGGGGCGCAGCGCCTCTGCTCCTCACGAGCTGCGGGGCCTCTCCGGCCGCCCCTCCCCCGCAGCCCCTCCCCGGCCGGAAAGTCGCAACCCGGCTGCTCCAGCTGGGGTCTCTGAGCCACCCGAACTTGGCGAGGGAATCGAAACGGCACTTTGGGTTTCCCTTTCATTTTCAATGCCCTTCAACTGAAATTCAGCGTTTCCTTTAATTCTTTAAAAACATTATTCGGAGAAGGCATCCGTTCCTAGGTCTTATCAGTCTGGTGCATAATCAGTACTGTATAACTACAATTTTATACACACACACACACACACCCCAGTACTATGTAACTATAATTATGTATAGTTATCTATATGTATAAACATACACACACATATATACACACTCACCAGTACTATATAACTATATCCATATGTATGTACACATATATAAAACCAGTAATATATAACTATATAGTTATAGAACCAGTAATATATATATAATTATATATACTATATTATATAACTATAATTATATATATAAACACCAGTACTATATAACTATATACATATATAACCAGTACTACAAAATTATATATATATATATATATATATATATATATATATATATATATATATATATATATATATATATATACATATATATATATATATATATATATATATATATATATACATATATATATATATATACACACACACACACACACACACACACACACACACACACATATATATATATATATATATATATATATATATATATATATATATATATACACCAGTACTATATAACTATAATTATATATAATATATATACACACAGTACTATATAACTATGTATATATAAACACCAATACTATATAACTATATAGTTATAGAACCAGTAGTATATAACTATATATATATATAAACAGCAGTACTATATAACTATCTATATATCTAACTACAAAACCAATACTATATAACTATATAAATATATCTATCAGTACTATATAACTATATATGTGTATATATATACATATATGTGTGTATACACACACACACACATAGTTTTATAGCCATAATCAGCACACACGGGTGCATAAGCCGTAAAAAGGCCAATGAGGCAGGAAATCAGATGCAGTGGAAAGAGCTGGAAATTGGGTGTCAGAAGAAGTTGATTTCGAACCAGGGGTGTTATTTAACTCCCTGTGTGGCACTTAAAGCCCCTCATGTGTCAGTGGGGGAGAGGGCAATGTACTAAGCGATCTCTAAGGCGACTCTCACTTGTAAATCTATAATTTTCTGAAAGCTGAGTGTCGATTCCTCAGTTGTGAAATCGATCTGGGCTGGATCCGGGGCCCTTAAGGAGGGGACGGTGAACTTGTTTGGAATTGATAGCTGTGTCCTTTTACGCAGTTTTCTTTGTGTCTTCGCGTTTCACGCATTTAAGAACGTTTTTACGAGAAGGCTTCCACAGGCTTCACCCGTGGGGTCCCCAGCAGAGGAGCCTGGAATTGGGCGGCCTCTTCCACCTCCAGGATTCTAGTTCTGTAGCTCTCGGGAAAAACAAAACGAGGCAAGAAAGGAGAGGGGGAGGGGGGGGATGATGTATAGGGGGCCTTGTCTACAGAAAAAAGGCGAGTACGTTGAATCCATAGTCGGGGAGCATCTCTGGGCCTGGCACTGACGAGTTTTGTACAAGAGGCAGTGCCAAGGGAGCCCCGGGGGAAGAATACTGGGCCAGGACCCAGAAGATCTGGGTTCCAAAGGTTAGCTCCTCTATTAGCTTACTGTCTGACTTCAAAGGAGAGTTAATTTACTTCTCTAGAATTCGGGAGTCCCTTTTATAAAAGCAGAATGAACTAGAGGATGGCTAAGGTCTCTTCCAGCTTTAATGTATCTTGTGATTGTTCTAACAGTCCTAATCACTTTCAGGTTTGCACTGGAGCACATTATTATTTCTTCTGTGATTATTATTCTCATTTTGCGGATTCTTCAGAAAAGAATGAAAGAAACAAATATTTATCCAGCATCTACTATGTGCCAAGCACAATGCTAAGTGCTTCTGATATTCACAACAACTCAGAGGTGGGTGCTATTGTTGCCCCCAATTTACAAGTGAGGAAACTGAAGCAAACAAAAGTGACTTGCCCAGGGTCACACAGCTGGTGTCTGAGACAGGTGTCCTCTTGGAGCAGCTTAGGGTCACAAGGATGAGGAAGTGTCCTTATTTTAAGCGCAACAATGTAACCTCCCCCCCCCCCCCCCCCTTCCCTCTAAGCAGCTGAGTAGCTCAATGGATAGAGTGCTGAGTCTATCTATGAGGGCAGAAAGTTGTTCATGTCATTTCGGCTGTGTCCACCTCTTCATGATCCCATTTGGAAATTTCTGGACAAAGATGCTGTAGCGTTCTGCCATTTAATGTCTCTCCAGCTCATTGAAGAAACCGAGGCAAACAGGATTAAGCAACTTGCCCAGAATCACAGTTAATAAGAGCTTGAGGCTGGCTTTGAAATCATCAAGATAAGGCATCCTAATTCTAAGCCCAGAACGCCATCCATTGTGCCAGGTAGGAAAACCTGAGCTCAGATCTGATTTCAAAAACTTACCAACTGTGTGAGTCCGGGTGAGTCTGGGCAAGTGATTTCACTTCTATTTGTCTCACTTTACCAGAGAAGGACATGGCAAAGCACTCCAGGATCTTTTAAGAAAACACTGTGGACAATATGAGCATGCAAGGGCCCACAGGTTCATAAAGAGTCAGACACAAGTGAACAAAATATATCCACTATGCCCTCCTACCACTGGGATGGGAAAAGGAGGCTTCCTGGCCAAACGAAAAGGAAGCAACAAGTATTGTTTGTATTAATTGGTCTCGTGTTTATGCTGTATATATTTATTTGCGAGCTTGTTTTCTTCAATAGAATGTAAGCACTAACCAAATAAGGACTGTTTATTTCATTCTTTGTACTTGGCACTTTGTAATAGGTGTTTATATAAACTACGACTTGTAGATTGATTCATTAAAGTCAGATGGCTTTGGTTAGAGTCAGACACTGATGGAAACTCAGTTTCCTTTTCTGCAAAATGGTCATGCTTGCAAGAAAGATAATTTTAGGGGTAAGAGACTTGTGCTGGTCTCGTTTTATTGAATTTTACAGACATGGATGTGGCTCACAGAGAGATCAAACAATTTGTCCAGAGTTATGCAGTAAACCTAATGTGTTTACAGCTACTAACACTTCCTCCCATAAGTCTACTTACTACTATAGGAGTTGTTAACCCCTTCTCTCTCTCTCTCTCTCTCTCTCTCTCTCTCTCTCTCTCTCTCTCTCTCTCTCTCTCTCTCTCTCTCTCTCTCTCTCTCTGTCTCGTTCTGGCTCTGGCTCTCTATGTGTCTCTGTGACTTTCTGTCTCTGTTTCCATTTATATGTAGTTTACAGACCTCGTGTTAAGGACCTCCAATGTAATGGCAAGTCTTGGTTGCTGTACCTTTTGCAGATGAAGTTCTTGGGAATGCACTGGCCTCAAATGCTGTATCCGAGCTGAAAACTGGGACCCACAGAGCAGCGCTGGGAGGCTCAGGGCTAATGTACCCAGGCCGGCTTAAGGTATCAAGAGCTTGACAGCTTTAACAAAGGAGGTGTCATCCAGAGAAGATAAAAGGGGTGAGCTGTTTATTTGAGGATTAGAGCCTTAAGAAATGTCTGTAACTCTCCAGACTGAATTTCTGCAGCTTATCCTCCTTGTTCCTGGTTGACTTTTCTCAGGGGTTTAAAGGTAAGGATGTTGATAATCTGCTTTAATGTCTTGGAGGCAGACTGGGTAGGGAAGCTGGTTTCCTACCTTGTCAAGGAGAAACCTACACTTTCCATGGGTACTCTATTCCCCTAAATAAACAAGGAGCTCCCTTACCATCCTCAGTGGGATATTTGCTTTTGATTCATTTATCCAGCAGTGGGGGAAGGGTCAGGGGAGACTGGCTTAATTGGTTATCCTTATCATCAAGGACATACATGCATCTTTGGCTATCTAGTAAGCTCTAAATAAAGGCTTATTCTTTGAAGTATTGCCTGGCCAGTGTTAGTGATGTAAACAAATTTAATAAGAATAAATGTAAAGTCTTTTTCCTAGGTTCAAAAAGTAAACTTCATAAGTGCAAGATAGGGGAGGCAGGATTAGGTAAACAATTGTTCTGAAAATGATTTTTTCTTTTATTTTTAGTGAATTGCAAGTTGTATAAGTTATGTGGTAGATAGAGTAACTAAAACAGCTAATGGGAACTTGGGACAGTATTTGGAGAGGCTGGGCATTCAGGGAGGGAGGGAGAGAGAGAGAGAGAGAGAGAGAGAGAGAGAGAGAGAGAGAGAGAGAGAGAGAGAGAGAGAGAGAGAGAGAGAGAGAGAGAGAGAGAGAGAAGGGAGAAGGGAGATAGAGACAGAGACTTTCAGAGGCAGAGACAGAGAGACAGAGATAGAGAAGAGACAGAGTCAGAAAAGGAAATAAGAGGACAGGAGAAAAGAGGAGGGGAGAGGAAGGGAGAATGAAGGACAGGAAGAGGAAAGGAGAGAAGAAATGAGGAGAGAAGAGAAAGGAAGGGAAGAAGAGAGGAGAGGGAAATGGAAAGGAGGAGGAGAGAGGTGAGAGTTCTCCTTTGCTTTCCATTAGACCTTGCTTTGAATATCTCCTTCAGTTCAAATATAGTTCAAAAATACCAATTTAAGGACATTTCTTCCTTCCTCCCTCCCTCCTTCCTTCCTTCCTTCCTTCCTTCCTTCCTTCCTTCCTTCCTTCCTTCCTTCCTTCCTTCCTTCCTTCCTTCCTTCCTTCCTTCCTTCCTTCCTTCCTTCCTTCCTTCCTTCCTTCCTTCCTTTCTTCCTTCCCCCTTCTGCCCTTCTCTGGATCTCTGTCTCTATCTCTGTCTCTGTCTCTCTCTGTCTCTGTCTCTCTCCCCATTAATAGAGTGCTATTTGTTTTTTAATGTCTGAGGGTGTTGTTTACTACAAGTTAAGCAATGGATACAACAGCCAAGAAAGCAAATGTTTCCTTGTGTTTGCTTCATCAATTACTAAACATTTATTAACTGTGTGTCAGGCTCTCCACCAGGCTCTGGAAATACAAAGACAAAAAATGATCCAGTCTTTCTCCTGGAGGAGCTTACATTTTATCAGGGATGCCAACAGACAAATGAATAAATGTGTGTGCGCACGCATGAGTGTGCATGTGTAATATGCTGTAATATCTTGTGTGCAGACATCTGCACACACTACATACATGTGCACAGACACATGGGCACATACATACATGCATATATACACCATACATGCATAGGCACACAGAGTTCAATGCAACAGCATGTGCATGCAGCACACTGCACATATGTGTAAACCACAATGTAACATGGGGTGCATACTTACTCATTTAACACACGTGTGCACATGTATGTGTGTACATGTGTATAGGTACATGAGAGAAAACAGACAGATTTATCCTCCAGGAATAAGCTCATGATAATCTTTCTTCATCTTGTTCTGCCAACATCTGGAGTTTTGTGTTGTGCTAAAAAGTAGGAAAGACTAGAATGGCCCAGAAGCCCAGGCCTGAGTAGGACTGAATGGACCGGGCCCATTTAGGCCAGATTTTCCAGTGCTTACAGACTCTGCGCCAGGCCCTGGGCACAGTGTGCCGAGTGTACTTTGTGGGCCAGGTATCAAAGACAAATGGCATCAGGAGTTGGGAAGCAGGGGCACTTCAGATAAGTTTGGGAAGAGCTTGGGACTTGGTCCTATATGCAGAGAAGAATTTGTGCTAAGGACGATTAACTTTAAAAGGAACTTGGATCGGATTTTAAGATGTCTCAGTGAAAGAGAAGAGTCCAAAAGAATGGAAAATATTAGAAATGGAATTATTATCCAAAAATGTGGCAGGGAAACCATAATTTTTTTTTCTTGGAGAAAGAAGGCAAAAACCTCTACTCAATGAACTCATGGTCATTATAATAGAGAGATAATTTGTGCAATATTTGTGCAATCCAAGCTCCACCTATAATGGGGGATTTTCCCTATGTGGGACAGCAGAGGGAATTGGTGTCTTTTATGTGTCTCACTTACAAGTCACCTTTAGTAGCATGGTGCTGACCATGGATTCCCACTGGGTCTCAGACAGTGGTGCTCCATGATTTGTGTCCATAGGACACCATTGGCAGAATACCGACGCTAATCTGGCCTCTTGAGATCATTGGACATTGCCTGTCCAATGAGCCGACGATGAATCTGGGAAATGTGTTTTTCCCATCCAGTGCTTTGTTGAGTTCTGAGCGACCATATTTCTCAGTGTTCTAGGTATTGATGTAGTCAGCCAGATTACATCAAATCAGATTTCATCAAAGAGGAATTTCTGGAGAAACTTAACTTATGTGGGATCCTGCTGGACTGGGGCTTGGTGGGGCTTGGTTTTAGTGGAACACATCTGTTAGTGGGGGAGGTTAAGGGTGATAGATTAGTTCAGAGCTTGAGCTACAGCCAGCTGATCCCATATCTTCAATAAATTATGCACCAAAGTAGTGGAGATGGAGCCCACCAAGCTGCCTAAGTCAAGAAACTGGGGTAGTTAAAGCTTCCATGCTGATCTGTACTAGGGATCAGACCTATAAAGTGATCACTGCAATTCTAACTTAGGGAAGATAGGAAGATCAATCTCCAATAAACAAACAAACACAGAGACAGAAAAACAAATAAATATATAAGAAGTCCTTCATCTGTTTGGACTTTATACAGAATATCCTTCAGGACACTGCCAAAGTCAAAGGTTACTCTATCCCTCTTTTTTATTTGTTGTTGGTATTCAGTAAATAGATCATTGAAGGGATATGGTTTCCATGGTCAAGTCTGTTTCTGAATTGTATCTGATTTTTACATAAGCGTGGGAGACACCTTTTTTGAAGGAGAGTTTTTAAGGCTGTATTTTGTTTTTACCAAATCAAATGCTGTGTTGTCAACAATGACAAATACAAGCAGCAGGAACTTATCAACAAGAAATCACCAATTGTGTGGTTGTGAAGATAGGGATTTTCTATAGAAAATCATCAGAAAGAGTTTCTCTTTTTCCCTTTCTGGGTTTCATCACGGATACCTTCATTGACTATATAGATTGTTCTCAGAAAGATTTTAAAAAGATGAGAAGGTAGGCATATGGTGGTTCGCGATTTCTTCTGTTATTACATTTGCTTGCAATATCTCTGTGGTCAATTACTATAAAAGTTCGACATGGTGCTGAACAATACATATATTCTTTAGCAGACCCATTAGGAGAGGTTATAAGTCTTCTAGTTCTACTTTCTCCAGAAATTTGTTTCATTCTCTATTTTCCATTTTTTAAAATAATTCTGTTGGACATCCAAAACTAAGAGAGAGATAGTGAAACCTACCACTATTGTGTTATTCTATTTTATAGCAGAATCAATGCTCTTCTGGACTATTGAAAGAGCTTCCTAATTGGTACCCCTGCCTCCAGGTATCATGAGAGAAAGACAGGGGGTAGTATGTATCAAATCTGTTGAACCATCTCCATTAATTGACCACAAGACACAGGAGGAGATAGCCTAGAACCCTGTGCCCAAGAGCCCTTGGAATAGCAATGTCCTTCAGAACATCAGCCCAGCTTCCAGACTGACTCCCAAAGCCATATTGGAAAAAGCAGTTTGTGGAGAGGGGACCAGTTATCTTCAGCACCACACATCAATACCAATTGTCCATCAACTACTACCAAAAGGCAGGTAAATCCAGCCCTACATCCTGCTCCTGCTTCTAACCCAGTCTCTGCAACCATCATCTGGGGAGCATCCCTTATGAGATGATACAACTTTAGCAATGCAGCCCATCTTCTCAGTAATCACAATTATTAAAGACCCAGAAAGAAAGTTCTTGAAGTCAAAATCCTTGGCAACTACATCTGGTTCAGTGACCCAAGTGGACATAGTTTTATCAATAGAAATGACACTAAAGAAAATATATGACCCTTTTCTTTGCTGCTGGACCCTAGGACCTTTCCATCTCTCTTGTCCCTAGCTCCTCCTAAATATTGCTCCCCATTTAAAATGTGAGCTCCATAGGAACAAGGATTATTTTGCTTTTCTCTTTCTATCCTAGCATTTAATACAGCACTTTGCTCATAAATAAGGGATTAATAAATGCTTTTTTTGTTCATTCATTCATATAGGAAAACAATCTTAGATTTTATTATCACCAAAAAAGACTACCAAGAGAAAAATCAGTTTTCTACTTTCCTACTTTTTTATTTTCTACCTTTATTAAGAGTATACATACATTGAGGGTATTCCTGATATAGAAATTTGGTAGACTTTCATACATTCAATATCTTTACCATCATATGAGTGGCCAAAAATGTAAAGAATACAAGATCCCATTATGTTTGTGGCTTGTTGACTATAAACACAGCATTTGTTTCTCTGGAGAAAAAAGAAATCTTCCTGAATCTACTCCAACAAGGTGTGTCCCAAATGTATAAGATCTCTTGAAAGCTACAATAACTGAGACAACTTTGAAAACTTTCTCATTGTTGTCAAACAAGGCATGAAAAATGAAAAGTGATACTTGCCAATAGTGTCTGTCATTATCAAGGAAAAGAATGATGAGGTTTTTCAAATCCTATTCTTTTTAGAAAACATTGTGACAATGGTATCCAGTTCTAAAAACTTACAGAGACTCCTAAATGAGATCCATAGCCATTTTAAAGTATTCGGCACAACCATCCACACAGGAAAAACCAAATGGATGAAGGGAAGAATCTCCACTATTCATTCTATGATGAACTCCAGCCCTCATCCATCAATGTTTTTATTTTGGATAGATACTGCCAGTAGATAATTAGCTAGATGTAGACTTGAACAGTAGAAGAAAATTGGATGGATTGTCTTTGGGAAATTGTATTGTTCTTTTAAATTTTCTTTGAAACATGAACTCATGTTTTTAATGACAATAATATTTTAGTAATGTTTATTTGTTCGCATCATAGAATATAATAGGAGGGAGAGGAAATAAGCATTTATGGAGAGGAAATAAGCATTTATATAGAGCCTACCATACCCCTGGCACTTAGCACAGTGCTTTCCAGATGTTATCTCATTTAATAATCTCTGAATGAAGTTCCTCAAAAGCAAAAAGAAAGGTGACCTAGTGTTATTTATAGAACCTGCTACCAGGAACTATTCTTCACCTATTATCAGGTGAATAGAAGCCATCATATTTAGGAATATTGATTTACCAATTGAAGCCTACAAGTGAATGACAAAAATCAGTTACAAAAAAAGTCTTTTTTTTTTTTTTTTTTTTTTTTTTTTTTTTAATGACAAAGAACTGGAAACTGAGTGGATGGCCACCAGTTGGGGAATGGTGGAATGAGTTATGGTTTATGAATGGAATATTATTGTTCTGTAAGAAATGACCAGCAGGATGATTTCAGAAAAGCCTGGAGAGACTTACAGGAACTGATGCAGAGTGAAATGAGCAGAACCAGGAAATCATTGTACATGGCAACAGCAAGATTATACAATGACAATTCTAATGAACCTGACTTTTTTTCAACAATGAGATGATTCAAGACTTGTGATGGAGAGAGCCATCTGCACCCACAGAGATGATGTGGGACCAAGTGTGGATCACAACATAGTGTTTTCACTTTTTTTTGTTGTTTGTTTGCTTGTGTTTTTCTTTCTCATTTTCCCCCCTTTTGATCTGATTTTTCTTGTGCAGCATGTTGTGTGGAGATATATTTGAAAGAATTGCACGTATTTAACTATATTGAATTACTTGCTGTCTGGGGAAGGGACAAATGGGGAGAGAGGGAGAAAAATATGAAACGAAGGTTTTTGGGATGTGAATATTGAAAACTCTCTTTGCTTGAATTTTGAAAAATAGAAAGCTCTTATTAAGGAAAAATCAGTTACAAAACTGAGTTTTGTAAATTAATCACAGCCACTCTGCTCCCCCAAGAACCATATTCTGGGGCTATTTCCACTGACATAATTTAAAACAAACATAGATTAGTTAACCCCAACTAAAATTAAATAGTCCCAATTAGTATCTGTCTTCTATAGGAAGTCTTTTCTAATCCCTCTTAATGTTGAAACTTCCTGCTGATCTCCAATTTATCTTCTCTATAGCTTGTTTGTATATAATCATTTACACAGTGTTTCCTCTTAGATTGTGAGATCCTTGAGAACAGAAACTGTCATTTGACATTCTTTGTATCTCCAGCATTTAGCACAATACCCAGCACATAGTAGGTGCTTAATAAATATCCGTTGGTTGACTGATTAATATCCTATGCCAAATTATTGATCTATATAGTACATAGATTGTTCCTTCCTTAGAATATATTCCTGAGGAATATTCCTCAAAAGAACATTTTAATAGAAGGAAAGCTCTGCTCTTGACCAATCCAATCCATTGAATTCATTAAGAGTTTCAGCCAATGTATATGTTATCCTGAACCCAGGATTTTGACTTAAAATCTACTCTCAGAACGAGTTCTCTCTTGACCTCTCAGTCATACCCATTTACCCATCTCTCCTCTCCTTATTCCTGATTGTTGTTTCCCCAATTAAAATGTGAGCTTCCTGAGGACAGGAACTGCTTTTACCTTTTCAGTATCCTCAGTACTTAGGACAGTGCTTGGCACATAGTAGGCACTTTAAAATTGCTTATTGACTGACTAATTTTCTCTGATTTCCTTCCCCCCCCATGTTTCCTCTATATTTAGACACCCAACAGCAGGACAAAAGGGGGAAAACTCAGGCAGCCATCCAGATGTTTACAGACCTGCAGATAACTGGCATTCTGCGTGCTAAATACCTCAGTGATGATCCAACTTTTCTTTCCCTGCAGATGTTTAATACAGCCACGCCTCCTCCCTCCCAGATTCTCCTAACTGCCTCTTGCATCCCTCGCTGGTTCACTGTCCACCTCGACATACTGCCCCCTTGGTTCTGCCACCTGTACCCATTCATGTACACTGCCAGTCTCTCTGTAAGCATTTATTAAGCACCTACTCTGTGCCAAGCACTAAGCTAAGAGTTGGGCATATAAAGGAAGGTAAACTGGTCTCATGCTTTGAGGAGTTTCATATTCCAATAGAAAAAAATAAATAAAATAAATACCAAGGTGAGATTTGAACTGAGTTGTGAAGGATACCAAGAAAACCTAAAGATAGAGGTGATTGGAAAGGGCATCGAAGGCTTGTCCAAAGGCTTGGGACTGGGAGTTTGCTTCTTCTGAGGTCCTGCAGCCTATCAATGGTCAGGACTAGAACTCAGGGCTGATTCCTCTGGAATATAGGATCCAGGAGCCTTAGCTGCCCCTTGGCAAGTAACATCAGGGTCACTCCGACTCCATCTGCGACTCCAGCAGCTGGATTTAGCATCCCCCAGTTTCAGGGTGACCTTTCTATTCTCTGTCTGTCTTTCTACTGTCTGATGTCTCATGAGAGATGGATCCTGTGCCAGAAACACCTGAGTTCAAAAATGGCCTCAGACTATCTGGGCAAGTCACTTACCCCTTCTTTGCCTCAGTTTATTTCTCTGTAAAATGGGAATAATAATAATACCTACTTCCCAAGGTGGTTGTGAGGGTTAAATGAGCTAATAACAGCACAATACTAAGTGCTGTATAACTATCAGCTGCTGTTATTTGATTGTTATTGTTAATATCACCTTGATTCCACATGGCTTTTTCTCTTCTCTGCATTTCTCTGTTTTTAGAGAATCATGGCGTTTCAGAGACTGTACCATGTAATAAGCCATTATTTTTTGGTTTGTTTCTTGGTCTGGGACCCATGATTTCACTGGCATAGGACGCTGTCCCTCTGCTAATACAGATTGGTCCCTTCACTGCGGTTTACCATCTCAGAGCACTGAGCCCAGAGTCACATGGCTAATATGGATCAGAAGCAGGATTTAATTCCAAATCCCAATTCTAAAGTTGGCTTGCTAACCACTGAGTCATCCTTCCTCACAACTATCCTATATCCACTAATATCCTATTTGTAGTTCTTTGTGCTTTCAGCCAGTCAACAAACAAGTATCTATTGACACAGGGCAAAAACACTGCCCTCGGCCCCCCAAAACCTGTATATCTATACCACCCTCCTTATTGTTCCTAGTACACTGCACTCTATTTTCCACTTGCCTTCCCTCTCTGATAATATGGTCCATTTTCACTGTATATACCTTACATAGACAGAATTATTTGCTTGTTGTTTCTCCTGCTAGAATGTGAGCTCTATTAGGGCAGTCAGTGGTTTTGCCTCTTATTGTGCCCAGAGAAAAATAATTAGCACAGTATACAGCAAGTGCCTAATAATGTTCATTGACCAACTTTATCGGGAATTGATAGCTGTGTCCCAACTCCTTAGCTTCCTGGATTCAGACATTAGGAGGCACCCATGAGAACAGTCTGGCTACTAGCATTTCAGTAGGGGGCAAACTCTTCTCAGACAGGATCTGAGTTCTGACCCAGGATTCTGATCCAAGTGGGTTATCTCCAGACTGTTTTGTCAGCCCCTGGCCCCTGCCAGGGACACAGCTGCAGCACAGATGGCCAGATGAGCATCTCCGGGCTCACCCGCTCCCATGGCAGTGCCTCCGGCCATGGCTCAGCTCTTTGACATGGTCCTTTGTCTCTGAGGTGCAAAGACTTCCCACAGTTCCCCCCACACCCTCCCTGGGTCCTGAGCTAGCTCAGTCAGGGCAGTGCCTTGGGAGGTTGCACAAGCGCCTTGTGGAGGGGGGAGTGAGAGCATCTATTTATTGTTTTTCTCCCTATTTATTGGGTTCACAGGGCCGCACCCTCGGTGAGAAAGCCTCGGGGAGATGTCTGAAGCAGTTGTTTCTTTAAACCACTTTGGGGTTTCACAGAGGAGCTCCCCATACGATCAAGCAAGCCAGCCACTGAGGAAGGGCCAGGAGATCTCGGGGTTCAGTGCTCCAGCTGCACTTCCCTAGAGAATCAGCTCTCCATAGAGAGGTGGGCTTGTTTGGGGGTACATCCCGCCTCAGATGCCAGCTGTGACATTAGGCAATTAACTGCTTCATGCCTCAGTTTCTCCCTATATACAATAAAGGGATGAGCGCAGTGCCCTTAAGATGCCTTCCACTTCTGAAATTTTGGATGGATGAAATCTAAGCTTGAATGGACCTGTCCTGTCATTCCGACTACAGACTTTCCAGATAAGGAAGCCCAGGCCTGGGGAAAATGGAAAGTCTAACTCTGATGCTTACAGCCTGGACAAGCCCCCTTTTCGGCCTTTTACCTGTACCATGTGGTTGCTCAGAATATATGTCTTTTCTCTTTTTAATAAACTTATTTTCACTGATCTCTTTTGTTTTTACTTCACTTTATTTTCTGATGGGATAGCTCCTTCCCTTCACCACACAATGTCTTACTTTGGAGCAGAGATTTAGTTATTTAGATTTTTTTTTCAGAGATTTAAAAAGAAAAGGAAAAAACCATCTATCAAAATTAGTCCACACATTGACTGCTCCTTACAGGGTATGCAATATTCTACACCTGTATATAAAATATAAAACCCTGGGAAGTAGGTGCTGACATTATCCTGATTTAAAGGCGAGGAAATTGCGATGAGATGGTTTGCCCAGGCTCACAAAGAGTCGCAATCTAGACTTAAAATCAGTGCTCTAACCACCAGGTTACCCAGTTGCCTTCTTAGCCCTCTAGTCCCATAGTGCTCCAATCTGCCATATTTGCTCCTCTTGTCCCAGAGGGATGGCAATAGTCTGAACTTTGGGAAGAACTCCATCTCTCTTAAAAAAAAAAATTAGGGCATACCATGTAATTGGTGTGAGCCATTTATAATGTGTGTGACTGTGAGTGAGTCATACTACTTATTTTGCATTCAATTTTCTAGTCTGTAAAATAGACTGGGATCTCTGAGATCTCGCCTGGCTCTCACTCCAAGTTCTTGTTAGTAAAACAGCAAGAGCCAACCCCGACATTCGTAAACAACCACGGCATCCCAGGTGATGTCTAGGTTGTTACAGCTGGGAAGATAAGTAGATTGTTACCCAGGTACCTCTGAGTGCTCTGCCCTATTCAGAAAATACCAGGGCAGGTCCTTCAGAGAGGCGATGACAAAAGTGTGAAATCAGGAGAGTTGTGAGTTTGTGTGTGTTTTTGATGACTAGGTTCCCTTATCTTGGCCCATATCTTCATGGTCACACACCTGAGGATCTTGTGTTGATTCCTGCTGTGCTTCTTTGTTGTTACTTACAAAAATCCATTTGACTTGGTAAAAGAAAATAGGGCTCTGAAGACTCTTTCAGGTGTCTCCCATGCTTATGTAAAAATCATTGTGTTTCAGGAACAGGTTTGACCATGGAGATAACATCCCTTTAAATTATCAGCTGAGGATCAAATTTTTTTAAAAAGGACATAAAATAGGGAGATGAGTCAGCAAAAGACTTTGATGGTATGCTGGAGGGTGTCCTATACAAAATCTAAAAAAGTCCCTTTTTCATTAGTTCATCGGAGATTGGGTCTTTTATCTGCCCAAGGAAGCTCTGGCCCACTCCGTTTCTGATCCATCAACCGGGGTGAGGGGCAGATGCCCCATCAGCTTCAGCCTTCCTGCCATTCCAAGCTCAAGGAGCTCACCAGCCTCAACCTCCCCAGCAGCCCCAGAAGCAGCAGCTACAGCCATATGATATGCTAAGCCTGGAGGAAAGTTGATTTTTCAATTCAATTTGTTGGATCCGACATCCCCAGCAAGAAGGTATTTCAGAGATCCTCATTTTGCAGATGAGAAAACTGAGACTCAAGAAAGTTAAGTGACTTTTCCAAGTCATACAGAGTCATTGGAGTTGGATTAAATGGCCTTCAAGGACTCTTCTATAGAACTCTGCAATCCTGTGATCCCAGAATCAGTGTCCTTTCTACTGCACCAAAATGCCTCCTTGAAATGCAGTCCAACTGAGTAAAAATATCGTAAGCACCCCCTATGTATCAGATTGGGGCAGGAAATAAAAATTTAATGCATCCCCCGAATCTGATCCTAAAATGCACATTTACAATTTACTAAGTCCGTTATATTAATCTCTCATTTGAAACCTGCAACAGTCCTATGAGGTAGGAATTCAGGTATTTCAATGTCTATTTTTAAAGATAAAGAGGCTGAGGATTAGAGATTTAAACAACTAGACCACGGTCCCATAGCTAATTAGTATCAGAGTTGGGATTTGAACTCAGACCTTCATTAACTATCTACAATGCTCTTCCTACTATAATATACTATGCTACTTCTAATAAATATGGGAAAATTTAAGGGGGGAGAAAGCATTAACAACAAGAGAAATCAAAGAAGGCTTCATAGAGGAGTTGGCATCTGAACTGAATGGACAGATGGATGGATGGATAAATAATAAAGCATTTATTATATTTCAAGCACTGTGCTAAATACTAAGAAGACAAATACAAATAAGTGGGACAGTTCTTGCTCTCAATAATCTTACTTTCTAAATGGGGATGAGGGGAAGAGGAAGACAACATATATAAAGGAAAGTTAGAACATGGGAGAAGAGTATGGCTCTGGCAATGTGATTTGGAACTTACAAGAATCCAAGCCAGATCCTTTGGTATTGAGGCAGAATTCAAATCTCTGATGTGAGGGGGATGAAAAGCATGAGAAAGATGGCCAAGGTACAGACATTTGGATAGAGCTAGTAAATGAGATGAGAAAGAGAGATGGGGTTTCCATAAATGTGTTAGAGGCAGGAGAGAGGGAACCACAAAGAGCCCAGTTTGATCGGTACATAGAGTAGGAGCCATGGGAAACAAAGATGGAGCAGTAGATATCCTCTTCTCTCCTGGCTCTCCTCCAACCTCTCTGACCACTTTTTCTCTGTCTCCTTTGCGGATTCTCCTCCAATGGCCTGTAGCCTTAGATGTCCTTCAGTGTTCCAGCCTGGGCCCTCTTTTTTATTCCCTCCTTTCTGGGTGAGCTCATGATTGAGTAGCCCCAAGCAAAAGGCTCTCTGTGATTGCCATTATTATCTTTACTGTGACTTTAATTAAACTTTGTTGTCCTTGCCTGTGAGCCCTGTAAAAAGTGCCCCAGGAAGGGGAACAGAATGATATAAATTGTGATTTCTTAAAAATACATTTTTATAAGGTGGAACCTCAGAGTGGCTTTAACTTACATTCCTCTAATTATTGGTTATTTGGAATACTTTTTTATGTGGCTATTGATAGCTAAATTTCTTCCTCTGAGAACAGATAGCTAAGTTGACAAAAAAAGACAAAAGTTGAAGATCCTGGGGACAAACAGAGCCATTAATGGCCTTTGGGGAGAGCTGTGATTGGGAGAGCCATTCTGGAAAGAATTTGGAACTGTGCTCTAAAAGTAACTAAGCTTTTCATACTCTTTGACACAGTAAAACTATTACTAGCTTTACATCCTCCAAAAGATCAAAGAAAGAAGAAAAGCACCCATACGCACAAAAATATTTCTAGCAATTTCTTTTTGTCATGACAAAGAACTAGAAACTACATGTGTGCTCATTAAATGAGGAAATGACTGAAGAAGTGATAATGTATGCAAATGATATAACATGACTTTGCTATAAAAAGTGATGGAGGAAATTATTTCAGAGAAATCCAGGAAGATTTGTATAAATTGATAAAAGACTGAAATAAAGAATTTAGAATAAAAAGAATCCTAGAAGAATTTGTACAATAACAATTCTGTGAAAACAAAATTTAAATTTAAATTTGAATTAAAATTAAATTTGAAAAATTTAAGAATTTTAGATAATGCATTTCATATAATGACCGGACATGATTCTGGAAGACCAATGATTAAGCATGTTACCCATCTCCTACCAGGGAAGTGACTCAGAGTGCAGGATGATCATAAATGATTATAGATATAAAATTGGAGGACCTTATACAATAACAATTCTGTGAAAACAACTTTGAAAAACTTAAGTACTCACATAATGGTGAATCATGATTCTGGAGAATTAATGATTAAGCATGTTACCCATCTCCTACCAGGGAAGTGACTCAGGGTACAGGATGATCACAAATGATTATAGATAAAGAGAACCTTGGAGAACCTTCATGCTCAGTAGTGTCAAACTCAAGGAGAAATCTGTATATAGAGAGTCATGTGGACAACATATTAGCTTTAAAATGTCATTGGCTACATTTTGTTGTATTAATTTATTTTAATTATATAATTATTAATTGTATTAAATATTTTAATTTGATTTGGGTAGCATGTGTGCTGGTTGGATGTTTGACAATTCCAACCTAGGTCAATCCCCTCATTTTACAGAGTCTCAGAGAATTTAAGTGACTTTTCCATAATTATACAGGGAGTAAATGGCAGAGCCGAGTTTCAGATCCACATTTTCTGATGCCAAAATTCAGTTCAATTCTATTCAACATACGTTTATCTGGACTAGGCAGAGTACTGGTTGCTGGAGACAGAGAAAACTTGGTCCTTATCCAATTCAGGGCATCCTGCTCATAGCTACACTAATGAATGATGGAGAAATGGAAAGAAGAAGGGTGACTCAAGGAGTAAAGATGTCCAGAGCATGAGGAAAGCTTCTGACTGGAAAAGAAAGGTCGGGAAGGAAGAAAGGTGAATGGAAGAACCGTAGTTCAATGGGTCTAAAGCTAAGGAGTGCAATGCACATAGTACTTATCCCTCATCTCATATTATTGTTATGAGACTCAAATAAGATCTATGTAAAGCACTTTGAGACCAATATACAAGCATCTATTAAGCAAGAAAAATGGAAAAAAAGGAAACATGTCACTCTCATAAGCTCAAATTGCATCCCAGATGACAAACTGTACAAAAGGGCACAAAATAAATTTAGTGGGGAGGAGGTCTTAACAGGTGAGAGGGTAATCCAGGTACCCTTGAAGGCCTTTTGGCCCAAAGTATTCAGGATGAGTTGAAAGAACTATTTTACTCAAGGCTGAAGATAAACCCAGGGTTAGGTTAAGTAGTCATTAATAACCCCTAAGGTTGAGTAGAAGGTACCAATTGTAACCAAAGTTTTTGCTTTCTTTAATTTCCTTTTTTTAAGGCCTACCTACTTAATTTTAAAAAATGATTATACTTAGGCATTTTAGCAAGGTATTAATTATGCTTTAAAAAAATGGGCCAACCTCCCTCTCAGTAAACCCACTACTTCCAGAGGCAGTACATTCCATTTTTGGATAACTCTAATTGTTAGGAAATTTTTTCCTTACATCAATCAAACTTAAATATGACCCATCATCACTTCCAGCCATTGCTCCCAATACTTTTTTCTGGGGCCAAGAGGAATGTTTATTCTTCTTTTATCTGGAGGTCCTTCAAACATTTAATAACACTGATCATTCCATAACCTTTTGCCCCAGTCTTTTCTCTAAGTTAAGTATCCCCAGTTTCTTAGATTCATCCTCATAAAGTAAAGTTCTCCATTTTGGTCAGCCTTTGAAGGACACATATCAGCTTCTCATAAGCCTTCCTGAAATGGAAATCTAATAAATATCCTCTATCTATTCTTTTATAAAAGATATCAACACAAATGTCCCTTGTGGTTGTAGATATTTGAATCTATGAACTATTTTCAAGCATCTGAAGGTTCATGGTAGTAGGCAGCAGGATAAAGAAATAGGATTGAACTTGAGGTAAAGGAAAACTTTTTAAAAAGTAGAGTTATTCCCAAATTCAATGGGCTGTTGTGGGAAGCAAATAGTCTCTCCTGTGGAAGTCTTCAGGAGGACTGTTTGCTGGTGTTGTTGCAGAGGGAATTTCAATCAGGTATGGTTTGGATGGGTCTTTCCTGGTTATGTGACTCTGGTTATGGAAGAAATGGTTTATGTTTTTCATAACGTCTGCCACATATACTTAGATTGTTTCACTCCGGAATCAGTGAATTTATATTCTTTCATCCAGCCATGTATAACAAAATTGTGGATTTATAAGCCAGCCAATGTATGGATTAGCTAGGAGGCGATATCTCATACACTCAAGGAACACTGGGATTCTTTTAATATCAATTGAAGCCCCTTCTGATGTGAAAGAGATTTTACCTCTATAACATCCTAATATCAATTGCCAGTGATTATTATCACAATGTCATTTAACCAGTTGATATCTTCTTGATATCATCAACAAGTGATTAATATAGATTAGCTTTTACAAAGGTATGTTTAATGAAAATATTTTTCTTTTCCCCCCTTTTATTATTTTCTTTTTTCTGGTTATATATGTAAATTATTTTTTAAATATAAATTCCTTTATCAATTATGTTGGGAGCAAAAAATCAAAACAAAAGGGAAAAATCACAAGAAGAAAAAAAAAAGAAAAAGAAAAAAGTGAGCATAGCATGTGTTGATTTATATTCAGTTTCTATAGTTCTCTCTCTGATGCAGATGGCATTTTTTATCCAGAGTTTATTGGAATTGCCTTGGATCATTGAATGGCTGAGAAGAACCAAGTTTTTCACAGCTGATCATTGTACCATCTTGCTGTTATTGTGCACAATGTATTCCTGGTTCTACTTGTTTTGTTCAGCATCAGTTTGTGAATCTTTCCAGGCTTTTCTAAAATCACTTTGTTCATCACTTTTAATCAAGCAACAATATCCTATTACTTTCATATCCCATGACTTATTTAGCCATTTCCCAATTAATGGGCATCTACTCATTTTCCAATTTTTTGCCACCACAAAAAGCCACTACAAACATTTTTGCACTTATGGGTCCTTTTCCCTCCTTTATGATTTCCTTGGAATACAGACTCAGTAGAGACACTGCTGGATCAAAGGAATATGCACAGTTACATAACCCTTTGGGCATAGTTCCAGATTGCTCTCCAGAATGGTTGGATCATTTCACAACTCCACCAACAATGCATCAGTGTCCTGGTTTTCCCACATCCCCTCCAACATTTATCATTGTCTTTTTCTTTTATCAGAGCCAAGCTGAGGGATGTGAGATAGTACCTTAGAGTTGTAATTTGCATTTATCTAATCAATAATGATTTAGAGCATTTTCCCTATGATTATAGATGACTTTAATTTCATCATTTGAAAATTGTCTGTTCATATCCTTTGACCATTTACCAATTGGGGAGAAAAGATATTTTTTTCCAGTCATTTCCAATCCTATTCAAGTCTTCATGACCCCATTTGGATTTTTCTTGTCATACATAATAGTGTGGATTACCATTTCCTTCTCTAGTTCATTTTATAGACTAAGAAACTAAAGCAAATTGATTTAAATGACTTATCCAGGTCTACACAATGAGTAAGGATCTAAAGCCAGATTTGAATCCAGGAGTTCTTAACTCCAAAACCAGGGCTTTCTCCATGGTGTCAAGTAACTGTCCATTGACCAAACAGAACAAGTACCAAAAAAATCACTTCTCTGCCCAGATCAGCTGAGAGTGAACATCCCTTTATTCTCTAATCTTAGAACTTAGTGTTTCCAGTCCTCCTCTGCTACTTAACACACAATGTTGTGTATTGTTAGTTATTTTTTCATGTGCTTGTGTCATGAAGAGATACGGCTTGTTTTTTATTTTGCTTAATTTATTGTGGTGTTCGATGTTGTAATGCTGCTTATCATCTGTTGGTTGTATTGCAAAATCACCTGGCGCCATTAAAAATTCAGCGTGATGAGTAATGCTGAGTCAGTCCCCCAGAGAAAGGCTGAGGCAGGCAATTAGAAACAGCTGGGACACACAGGGTGTCTGTAGCCCTCTGCAGTATAAAGGGAAAATTTGGGAAGAGAGGGCCAGGCTGAATGGACAACATATGGAGAACGTGCACAGACAAGGATAGCTCTTGCTCGAGTAAAGGACCACAAACTCTAAAGACCTTGAAAAAAGTAGGGAATAAAAATTTTAGTCACTTAAATTTCACTGTTGGAGAGTGTTTGAGTGACAAAAGGAGCACAGAAGTCAAATTAAATTAGGAATTTTGTTTTATACTTTACACATTCACTTTTAAAAACTATTGGTGTGGACAAGGAATCTTCTTGAAGTCTTGAATTCTCACTGCATATTTCCATTGAATGGAAACCAATGACCATATTTTACATAATTATAACTTCAAATAGTGTGAATGAGAGCACATATGAGCACTTTAGGGGAATGGTTATTATTAACATTAATTAGGATCCAGCTGCCTCTGATAATGAATGGTGTCATTTTAAAAGAGAATTTTTTTTTCTGCCTTAAGTGTATAGCTCAACACAATATGAAGCATTATAGCCTTGAATTTCTCAGGTTTCTTTTTATATCATAAGGTTTCTATAGCTAAATCCCTATGGTTTACTACTTTAACAAAAGATGGCCCCATTTATCTCTTAAATGGAGGTGAAAGCAAAATGCACTTGGAAGAACCCAGATTTTTAAAAAATACATTTTTTTAGTCCTTTCATGACATTACAGGTGATGTCTTGACTCACACATAAAGTCGATTTAAGTGAGGTAGAGTTGTAAAAAGCACAGTGGTCGTGTTGTAATAAAAGGATAAAACCAAAGTGTTTTTCGACTTAGACAAACCATTTAACTTTTCTGTGGCTCAGTTTCTCATCTGTAAAACGAGAGAATTGGATTTAATGGATTCTGAGGTCCCTTCCAATTCCAAATCCATGATCCTAAATGTGCCTAAAATGGTAAACTCTGGTAAGCAGGACTGGACCCTGATTAGGCAACTTTTCGAGAAACTGTTTTCTATTTTTGGAACACCTGTTTCCTAAGTTTACATCTTATACTTCTTCCGATCTTGCACTTTGAATATGGTAGGTGTTCATTAACATTGGTTGATTGATTAAATCAATGAGGAGAGGTATGGTGGGAAGGGTAGGAATATATTGAAGGCTAGAATCATATTATTTTGCTTCCTGGGGAACAACTGTCAACAGAAAACAAATCCTGGCCCCTATTCTGACATTAAAGTCAATAATAATGATTGAGCACCTACTTATTTTTTTAAATTTCAATATTGTTTTATTTTCCAAATAAGTGTAGAGATAGTTTTCAACATTCATTTTTGTAAAATTTTGTCCTTCCCAAGACAGAAAGTAATCTGATATTGGTTAAATATTTCCATATTTGTTGTATGAAAGAAAAATCAAACCAAAAGGGAAAAAAAGTCACGAGAAAGAAAGAAAGAAACGAACAAAAAGTAAAAATACTGTGCTTCAATCTGCATTTGGTCTCCATAGTTCTCTCTCTGGATATGAATGGCATTTTCCATCCCAAGTCACTGCATTTTGAGAAGAGCCAAGTCCATCACAATTGATCATCACATAATCTTCCCACTTACTTTATATAGCACCTACTGTATACAGAGTATGTAACCAAGTGATATGAAGGGATTGCCAAAATAGACACCTTGCTCTTCAAAAGTAAGGACATCCTCTCTAGTTACTAATTTGCTCTACAACCTTGGACATCTTGCTTGGGACTCAGATTCTTACCTACAAAATGGAGGTGCAGGATTTGATCATCATCCTCAAAGCCCCTTAAAGCTGGAACAGTTGTCCAAATTTCACAAGGAAGACAATGAGAAGTGGACACTATCCAGAAAATGTCCTGCTGCTTCCAGATGTTTTTGGGGTCACCTTCAAGATAGGGTCACCAAGCCTGAGCTACTCATCCGATCCACACACAAAGGTAGAAATAGCTCTGATTGTGCCGTCGCCCACAAACGTCTGTGTTTGAGATTCTGAAATCCCCTCATTCAGCCACAAAGTGTTGGCTGTCTGTCTCTCCCTCTACTTCCACTTACCTAATCCTGCTCTTCATCCACTCCATCACCTCTGAACTTGTGACTGCTTCTTTCCTGAGCCATCTCCCCTGCACTACCCTCTTTCTCCTATTTCTCCATCTTGACCCTTGCAGAACCAATTTCACTCACATTTTCCTCTCTGGAATCCCTGGCCCCCTTCTCAGATGGATGATTTTGCCCACTCAACCCTCAGTCTCACCTTGTTCCCACCATTCTTTACCTTCACTCCCATACACATGCTGTGGGAGGGGAGAGGGTGGAGAAATCATTATGTTTTACTGCCTTCAGTGGGTCCTGATTGCTGCTAAATAATCCTACTCTAAGTCCTCATCAGCTCACTCTCCTGCTCTCCACAGTGGCTGTCCCTGGAATCCTGGGTTCACTCTACCTTATTAAAATGTGATTGATGCATTATTCCCTGCTCGCTGTCAACATTTGTTCTTAAAGAATTTATATTTGAGTGAAGAAGACAACAGGAATGCAAAATTATATATATATATATATGTATATATAAATTTATGTGCAAAATGACATTGTATACTTAAAATAAATTAGTGATATAATGCATACAAACATATTAAATATAATACATAAGTATAAATAATATAATGCTTACAACTATATCTCACAAAGGATACATGGAAATATATTACACATGATGCATACAAATATATTATACCCTGATATACTCACATATATAAGAATAAGATAATGCAAATATGTTGCATACAATTTGTGCAATACACATATTCCATGCACACAAATATAGCATATATACAATGTGTGCAAATAGTTACACACATGATACTACACAAATATTCCATGCATAATAATACAAATATAGTGCACACTGCATGTGTATAATTACACACATGATACTGAACACACATCCCAGGCAAGGCAATACAAATAACAGTACACACATGATGCATGCAAATAATTACACACATATTCTATGCATGGTATGTACAAACATAGTACGAGAAGATGCATGCAAATTTGTTATGCCATTGGAACATACACATATATTCTATGTATAATGCATACACATATGTTACATATAATGTATACAAATACATTACATAATACATGCAAAATGAAAGGGGAGCAAAACAATCAGGAAAAGAGAAAGGTCTCTGGCAGAAAGTGGCCCAAGAGCCAGCGATTCTAAGCGGTCCAGGTAAGGAGGGGAGCGTTCTAGACTGCAATCTATGTGGCACTTTCAAGTTTACAAAGTACTTTATGTATATAAAATTATCTAAATTACATATAATATATATAATTATTAAAATATATTTGTTATGGCTTTTGATCTTCCCAGCATCCATGGGACATGAGGGCTGTTATTATCCCCATTTTACAGATGAGGAAACTGGGACTGAAATGGGCTAAGTTAGAAAGCTAACTTAGTAAGTGTTAGGGGTAGGATTCAAACTCAGAGCTTCCATGTCCACTCTATCCATTATGCCGTCTAACTGCTAAAATTAAAAGTAGACCCGGGTTTTGTGAAGAACTTTAAATTTAAAAAAGAGTTTTTATTTCATGATAAAGGTTGGGGAGGTAGCTGGCACAGGCCTGAAAGAAAAAATCCCTCTTTGTGAGTTCAAATCTGGCTTCATACACTTCTAACTGTGTGAATCTGGCTAAGTTTGCCTCAGTTTCCTCATCTGTAAAATGAGCTGGAGAAGGAACTGGCAACTCATTCTAGTATCTCTGCTAAGAAGATCCCAAATCATTAAATGATTGAACAACAACAAAAATAGGAAGTCACTGGAATTTATTGAGTAGAGATTGACACAGTCAGAAATGTTTTGGAAAAATCAGTTCAGAAGTTTGTGAAGGATGAATTGAGGGAAGTAGATCCTCCCCTGCTCCCTTCTCCCCCAACAGATTATTGCACTAGTCCCTGTGTGAGGTGATGAGGGTTAAATTAGAGATAGAAATGAGAAAACTTGGCAACTAGTTGGATAAATGAGATCAGGGAAGGAGAGGAATATAGATTAACAGCAAGATTACCGATCTGAGTGACATTAATACAGAGGATGAGAAGAAGGATAATTTGATTCTTTTGGCTTATTTTGAACATATTGGATTTTGAGAGGCCCTGGGACATCCAGCTGAATTATCCAATAGGCTGTGAGACTGTTGATCAGGAGAAAGAGTAGGGCTGGATATATAGATCAGGGAGTCATGATGATAATTGGACCTACGTAAGGCGATGGTTGGATCATTGGAAGAGAGAGTAAGGAACCAAGGCAGAATTCAAGTGTAAAAGCAGTCGTTGCTAAGGATTATAAAGTTCTCAAACACAAAACCTAAAGACTTCTATGTGTTAACATTTATACTCTAGATAATAGGAAGAACAGCTTAGAAAAAACAAATACCAGGAAGAACAGCCAGCAACTCACAAGACAACAAACTAAGAAGATAACCAATGGATCAGTGATTTTATCACTTTGAATATTTGCTTCCATGAGGCAGATTGCAAATGCTAATGTTCACATCCCTCTAGCTGGCAGGATGCTTTCTTTTCTTGATTTCTTTTGGCATTTCAAGAAACACACAGCCTGGACTATGATAAAATCCACAGCTTCAAATATCTCTACACAAAGGCATAAAATTCAAGGAATAAGTAAAACAACCTAAAAATCCTAATGCAAAACAATAAATGCAGACTTAGGGGTAATCCTTGAGACTTTATGGGATTGAATTCATGATTGGAAATGGCAATGGAAGGATGGATTTCATTTGAGACATTTTGAGGAGGCTAAGTCTAAAAATTGAAAGACTAGAAATCCAGGTTATTACATATATATATATGTAATAAGTGGCTTGGATTAAAAGACCCTTGGTGTCTTCTGGCTCTCCAAATATCATCCTATAATTTCTGCTACCATATAAAGGTTCAGAATCCCAAATTGCTGTCAGTCCTGTCAAGGAAAGCTTGAATTAAAATTATTTTTTGGATTTTCCTGGAGTCCATTACCAAGTCCACAGCCCTGGTTTTCTTTCTTTCCTGTTCCTTCTCAGGAAAAAATTCAAACTCTGCCAGTTCTTCTTTCAAGTCCCTACAAGCCTCCAGCTCCCGTGGAGGGAGGAGAAGGAGAAGGAGGAGAAGGAAAAAACGGAAACTCTCACTTTAAAACTTGGCTTCCACTGAATAGCACCCAATTGCCTTGAAAGTGAATCTTCTTTTGAACTCTTGTTTGCTATCAGTCACATTCTTGGAAAGAGATGAACCCCAGTCCTGATCTGTCTGATGGGAGAAATAACATCTTTCAAGAACCTTGAGTTGTCAATGCAGCCAGTTACACTTATAACATCTGCTTAATGGGACTGGTGCTCCTTGGAGGGAGGTCTGGCTGGTGAGCCACAAGAGGATCTTAATAACAATAAAGATCATATAAAATAGCTAGTGTTTCTATAACACTTCAAGGCTTACAAAGTCCTTTACAAATATTATCTTGTGATCTTCACAACAATCCTAGGAAATAGGTGCTATTATTTTATTTCTCTTTTACAAATACACTGAGGCATATCGAGTTTAAATGATTTTTCCAAATATGGAAATATCTTCAAAAGAATTGCATATATTTAACCTATATCAGATTGCTATCTTGAGAAGGAGGGAAGTAAGGCAGGAAAGGAGAAAAATTTGGAACACAATTGAATGTTGAAAACTATCTTTACATGTATTTTTAAAAAATAAAATACTATTAAAAGTAAAAATAAATAAATGACTTGTTCAAAACTGCAGAATTAGTTAAGTGTCTGAAACTGAATTTGAACTCAGATCTTCTTGACCCTAGGTCCAATAATCCTTCCATGCATCACCTAGCTGTTTAGAGTATTTGATGTTCTCAGAAAAAAAACTGTTTTTTTTTATTTGAAACATGCCTCCAACATAATAATATCAAGAACAAGAATAACAAAACAGTTCTGCGTAGTCTTAAATCCATTATCTCTTAAATAGAATTAAGTATGGCTTTCTAAGTGAACAAGAATCAAACCAAAATATTTTATTAATCATTTGATGTACCACAATGAGATCAAGCTTTATGGATCCACCAAAAAAATATATTTACTACGTCTTTCATCTCATGGAATCTTATGTCAGTGAAATGAAGAAATCATTTGGCATTGATAATGACAGATTCTCTAAGGAAAGTTAGAGAATGGGGGCATTAAGCTTATATTGGTCACCTCCAAATAAGGCAAATCACGCATAAAGCTATTAAGGATAAATCTGTAACTGGCTAAAGTGAAAGATTTGTTGACATTCTGAAATAAAACCTGAATAGGAAGAATATATTTGAAACAATTAACACATTTGATATACTAGTTTTGATGTAAACTTTCTGAACTATAAAATGGACCAGACCTGATTTGGAAGTTTTCCTAACAGTAACCTACAAAAGTAATCTAAACCTGTACTATTTTAATGAAAAATAGGATAATCTTAAGATAATGTTAGAAAGATGAAAACTTCCATAACAAAGAGTAAAAAGTAAATTGTTAGGTATTCTCAGAGATATAATCATCAGATTAAAACAAAAAACCTATAGAAATACTTTGGAAGAAACCATTTGACTAAACTTTATATTATTTTATTTTAAATTATTTTATTTATAAATTTGATTTCAGATCAAACTTATAAAATGGATAGGATCCAAGAGTAGAATCAAAAAGCTTCGTGTGGGTAACAGTCCCATGAACTTAGCCAATAATATGTTGATAAAGATGTGTTGAACAAATTGCTGACTCATGGCTACTGGTTTATGAAAATGTTTGGGTGCACAACAGCAGTTTAGAAACCAGGCCATTGCCCCCCGGTCTTAAAGAACGTTTAATATTAAGGAGTGTAGACTTAGTAATCAGTTCAGTTTATGCAAAGAAATGGTAGAAACTATGCAACATATTACTATAAGTTACAAACATTTAACACTTGCTGAATACCTGGCAAAACTTGACTAGTTGCTAGAATTATATATTTGAAGCTTGCTATGTTTCTTAGACCAAAAGAAGACAAATTCCTATTTGTGTTTGTTGTTTGTTGTCCTTACAGTTGTTTCAGCTAAGTCCAATTCTCTGTGATCTCAATTTGGGGTTTTCTTGGCAAATATACTGGAGTGGTTGGCCATTTCCTTCTCCAACTTACTTTATAGATGAAGATCTGAGGCAAACAGGGTTAAGTGACCTGCCCAGGGTCACACAGCTAAGAAGTGTCTGAGTCCAGACTTGAATCCACAAAGTTAAGTCTTCCTGATTCCAAGCCTAGTACCCAATCCACTCTACCCCTTAACTGTCCCAAAGGGCAAAACTGTTGCCTCAATCACTAAGTTAGGATAACTAGGTAACACAGTGGAGAGAGCATTAGATCTGGAGGCAGGAAAACCTGAATTCAAATCCAGCCTCAGACTTTTACTAGCTGTATGACCTTGGGCAAGTCATCTAACCCTCTCTCTATTTCCTTAGCTGTAAAATGAACTGAAGAAAGAAATGGCAAACCAGTCGGTATCTTTGTCAAGAAAACCCCAACTACTGAACAACAATAATCACTAAGGCACAAAAATTTAAAAACTTTTCGAGTAGATGTTACTATATAAAAAACTCATAATCTTTAAGCTAGATAGAATCAAACGCTTTAGAAAAAATAGAAATGTAGAAAAAGAGTTCATGGGTTGGTATTATTTGTGTCATCCTGTCTATTATTGGGCTTGTCCCCAAAATGCTTTTAATGAGAATACAAGAAAGAGCTTATATCTCCGTAATTTCATTTAGTTTCAAAGCTTTTATTTTAATCCACCGCTGTAATAGTTTGTGGAACATTAAATATAAAAAAATAGCCACATGACATAGCAGAGAGAGAAAGCTGGTGTTCACATCAGAAAGACTCTGATTTAAGTTTCAACCAATTCTGACACATGTAGGCTATGAGATTCTGGGTAGGGTGCCTCAGGCAACTTTCTAAGGATATAAATTGCAGAGAAGGTGGCCATCAGCATTGGTAAAGAAGTGAGTTCCCCTCCCCAGTGAATCTACTTTCTAACTTCTCAAAATCGACTGGCAATTTGTCAGAAGACCATTTCTATCTACCATAAAAATGGGAGAAGAATAAGATAACTATGATCACGACAACTAGTACCACTACTACTACCACTACTAATATTACTACTACTCTAACCATTACTAATATCACTACTACTATAACCATTACTAATATTACTACTATTATAACCATTATTAATATTACTGCTACTATAACCATTACTAATAGTACTAATACTACAACCACTACTACTACTACTATTACTACTAGTAGTTTATTTCTAGTAAAGGAATCTTTAGATTAAAATGTACAAACAGTTCAATTATTTTTCTCAGATAATTACAAATTATCTCCCAGAAGATTTGCTATATGACTTCCCAACTCTTTTGCTTTTTTGATAACACATTTACTAAATATATTTTTCCTTACTTCTTGTGTACAAGCCATCATTAGAAATGTGCTGCAAGATATTTATGTTCAACATTTCTATTTCCATTGACCTTTGGATCATCCATAGTTTTTATTTTTTTTGAATAACTGTGGAATTCCATAAATCATTGTCATACAGCATCATCAAGAGAATATTAGTATTAAAAAGATAGTTTTTTTGTCTTAGGATTCATCTGGTGGTTATTGTGTAATTTCCTTATATTAAATTCTGAACCCAGACCACTGCCCATATCACTAAGACTTTCGGTCCATCCATATTATCAGTTCTGAATTCATCTAAATGTATTATATTGCCTAGCCTACATTTTTCTATCTTTTCCACAAGAATAGCACAAAATAATTTTGTCAAACCTCTGTTAAGATACAGGTAAACTATGTCGACAACATTCTTTGATCTATTAGTTTTGTAATACTGTTGAAAGAAGGAAATGTAGGTAATCTGATAGAAGTTATTGTTGAAGAAGTGGCTATTTGTGATAATTACATCCTTTTCTGGATGTTCACTAACTATCCTTTTAATAATTATATGTTCTACCTTCAATAATAATATGTGCCCCCATCCAGAAGTTCTCCATTACCGACTCTAGGAATACCAGATTATGACTCATTTTTCTTGAAGCATCTTCTAGACTTATAAAAGCATTTGAGTTCCAAAACAATATATATTATGAGATTTATTAAATATCATATTTATAATTAATATTATATACTTATATGTAATAAAAATTTATAATTAAAATTATTAAATTAAATAAATAAAAATTTGTTATGAGATTTATTAATGGCCTATAAAGACTAGAAGAGGGAGTCACATTTGATATGTGGCTCCATTTACAGATCTTTATCTCATGAATTTACTTTCATTTCCCCCAACTCAGGAGAAAACTCATCATCCAGAGCTTTAGTCCTTAGAAGAGTGAGTGGGAAGTAGAGGACCTTAGTGAAAGGCAGCATCAACTGCTTCCCTCTGACATCTTCCTGCTCCCTTGCTCTGACATCCCAGCCCCGGGTTCCACTCCTTTGGCAATCTCCCTCACCAGCCTTTGGAAAACTTGGCTCAGCACCTCCATCAAGGTCCCCACCTTGGTTATATCTCTTTCTCTCCATCTTTCTGGTGGCTATTACTTGTCAACAAGGTCTCCCCCTTCTCTCTCATGATCTTGTGTTCTTCCAACCTAGAAATCATTTTCATGGAGCTTCCACCCTCCCTCTCAGGACCTCCTCTAGAACCTGCAGGGAGAAGGCTTTTCACAAATGACAGATCTGGGTCACTGGCCCGGGTAAGTTAGTAACACGCATGGCAGTTTTATTTAGCATTTTTATTTTATTTGGCAGAAATGCACATATTACTCTCTCTGGGAAGGGAGGATGCTCCTTACTTTCCAGACCTGATGGAGCCAAGATCAATTCTTTTTCCCTTCTTCTGACTCTCATAGGTAATTCCAAAGAAAAACTGTCCCTTTGGAGTCTGGGGACTTCAGAGGGAGGCCCCAGAGCTCTCACTCAGCAGTCTCAATATTCCAGGGAGATGTGTGAAGGGTTGCTCGGATCACCTCAGACTTACCCAAGGGCAAGATGGGCCTTTTGGAGCCAGCTCTCTAGGGGATCAGAACTTTAACTAACAATAAATCACAGAGCAGCTCTGGTCCAAGCTGGGAGGCAGGTAAATTTGTCCTATTCTGCCCTGATTCCACACCCCTGGGGCCCCAGAGCTTGGGCCCACCTTCACCTCCCTGCCCTCAGTAATTGCTATTCTCTTTAGAATGATGAGTGTCCTGCTAATAGAGAGGATAATGATGATAATAGTGATAATGACTTTATGAGAGGTACATACCACAAAGCCCCTGGGCACCTAATTGAGGTCTGAGCCTGGGGAAGTTAAAACACATTATTATGGAGATGAATCTACATCATCCCTCCCCCAAAGGATTTTCCTCTGGATTCCCAAACCGTAGTCTCCTGGGATCCTGGATTCAGTTCTGGAAGGAAATGGAGAGTTCATACAGTGCAGGGGGCTTCACCTTTCTTATGTCAAGTTCCTTTTGGGCAATAGTTTGTTGAAACCTATGATCTCCTGAATTATTTTCTTAAACCCATAAATAAGATATCTAGGATCCTAGGAAGGTTAATGAAAATAAAGATTTATTTTTTCCCATCCAACTTCAACAAGCCTCTTTTTAAAATTTAATAGTTCTTTTTTCCGATTACATGTAAAGACAATTTCCTTAAAGACAATTTTTAACATTCATTTTTAGGAAAGATCTTGAGTTCCAAATTTTTCTTCCTCCCCTTCTTGCTCCCCAAAATGACAATCAATTTGATATAGGTTATACCTGTGCAATCACATAAACCATGTCCACATTAGTCATGTTGTATCACCAGAACTCTTGCAAATTAATGAAAAATCTCCGACCTAATCTGTATTTTTAATTTTACAGATGGAGAAGTTAACTGACTTCTGAAAGCTGGTGCAAAAGTGGGATTCTATGACGCATGCAAACAATTACTTACAAACAAAAAATAGTATCAACTGGAGGTAACTAGCATTAAGAGGAGACTTGGACAGACTCCATTTAGTTCAGTTTCCTCATCTGCAGAGTGAGGGTTTAGCCTTAGTTATCATCTCTAAGGTTCTTTCTAGCTCTAATTTTATGATCCTATAAATAAGGCTCATGGATCCTTTGGGATATGAGATCACATTGTTGTTCAGTTGTTTCAAAATATTCATGGCTTTTTGGGGGGTTTTCTTGGCAAAGATGCTGGAGAAGTTTTGCCATTTCCTTCTCTGGCTCATTTTATATGAGAAAACTGAGGCAAACAGGTTAAATGAGTTATCCAGAGTCACGTAGATAATAAGTGTCTGAGGATGGATTTGAACTCATGAAGATGAGTCTTTCTATGGCGCCACCTAGCTGCCCAGGAGATCTGGAGCACAGCTTAAAGTGCCCCTTTCTGCAGCTCAGTCAGCAACCAGTGCAAAAAGGGTCCAGCCCTAGAGCCTTGGAAAGAAGTTCAGGGTTTTTTGGGTGAAGATTCTGCTGTTCTGAGTGAATAGAGTATTTCGTGTTGGGACCATCCTTGAAAGCATTAAAAAATAAATCAGGAGAAGACAACCATATAGTAATAGTTGTGAGCAATGATAGGAGAAACAATTTTCCAATTGCCCTAAACCTAAGAAATTGCTAGGAGAAAGAAAGAGGGAGGAGGAAAGTAGAAGAAAAAGAGAAAGAAAAGGAAAGAAAAAGGAGAAAAAGAAAAGAAAACATGGAGAAGGAAGGGAAGATGAGAGAAATGAGTGGGAAGGTGAAGTCAGATGATTTAAATTCTTGTTCCATATTCAATACTTAATTCTGATTTTTGGTAAGTCACGTCAAATCAACAAGTATTTATTAAGCACCTATTGCATGTCAGTCAGGTCAGTATGTCAGTTAAATGCTGGGGATACTAAGGAAGGCAAAAGACAGTCTCTGACTTTAAGGAGCTCCCAACCTAATGGGGGACACCTTGTGCCAAGCTCAGTATAAATGAGCTTTAGACAATGTATAAAGTGGAGAGAAGCAACAGTAAGGGTACTCCTGGACCGCTTTTTTGCAGAAGGTTGGATTTTATCCGGGACTTAAAGGATGCTAGGGAAACCAGGACAAGGAGAGAGGGACAAGAAGAGAGAACATTTTTAAGTCTGGGGGACAGAGAAGATGATCAGAACTGAGAGACTTATGCATGAAAAAAATAGTTTTCAAAATTCACTCTTTCAAATTTTTCTTCCTCTCCCTTTCTTAGACAGCAAGTAATCCAATATAGGTTAAACATGTACAATTTTTCTAAAGATATTTCCACATCTATCATGCTGCACAAGAAAAATCAGATCAAGGGGGGGGGGAAATGAGGGAAAAAACAAGCAAGCAAACAACAATAAAAAGTTGAAAATACTATGTTGTGATGTACATTCAATTCCCATAGTCCTCTCTCTGAGTGCAGATGGCTCCTGAGAGACTGTCATGAGAAGACCAGTGTCACCCACAGAGAATATGGAGGGAAGACGGAATGATAGAAGGGGGCCAGGGTATGAAGGACTTTCTGAGTCAAATAGGATTTTAAATTTGATCCTGAAATTCATAATACATGGATGAACACTTGCATCAAATCAGCCAGCCTCTTTTTAAATCAGCTGATATTAATGTTCAGATACTTTTTGTATCTTGTTGAATTTTCTTTTTTACATTTCAGCACATCAGGTTACAAAAAAGTTATTATTTATACAGAAAAAAAAATAAATGTGATCCTGTAGGTGATAGGGAATGTCTTTCCCCCCCTGGGCTACAGCTTCCTTCTTTCCTTCTCTGTGAAATCAAAAAGTTGGAATGAGTAGTCTCTGAAATCTCTTTTGGATCCAAATCCTATAAACTTTAACTAACCCTAGTTCACAGAGAGATTTTAAGGGATCCGTGAACTTGTCTGGGGAAACTTACATTTTTATTTCTACCAACTTCTAAATGAAATTTAGCATTTCCTTCCATTACTCAAAAACATTATTCTATAGGCTTCGCAAGGCTGCCCAATGGGTCCTTGACACAAAAAGGGTTAAAAATCTTTGAATAGTCTGGAGCTCCCAGTGACCTATTCTGAGTTCTTAGATCTCCTCTGGGAATCATCTCCATATTTGCTGACCTACTGTCTCTTCTTAGTACAAATAACATAAACATTAGCATATATAAAACCTAATTACATCTTGATTACTCTGGCCCAAGGCAGATAGAACCAATCACCTGTTTTGGAGAAGACTTTTCTTTGGCACAGGTTTATTAAAAAAACACACCTGGACCTTTTCTTTCCATCTCATTCCCAGCATGAACATAACCTCCCTCTCTATTGCCTCTATATACTATGACCATATAATATAGTGATTTAAGGTGCTCAATGCACTTTACATAATTATTTGATTCGATCCCTATAATAGGCTTGGGGGGGTAGGGGTGTAGTTTCTATGAGATAAGAAAACTGAGGCTAAGAAAAATTAAATTACTTGACTAGGCTGCAGTTGTTATGGCCCCATTTTAGAGATAAGAAAACTGAGGGTAAGAAAAATTAAATTACTTGACTAGGCTGCAGTTGCTATGGCCCCATTTTAGAGATAAGAAAACTGAGGGTAAGACAAATTAAATGACTTCACTAGGAGGACACAGCTAGGAGACATTGAGGCAGAATTTGGACCCAATTCTTTCTGGATCTGGGAGCAGCATTCTATTCCGCCTCTTTCCACAGCTATTTGGAGTTGGAAGGAGCAAGGAAGACTGAGGTATGGGAAAAGAAATGAGAAAGAAGTGGGTAGGGTAGAAAAATATGGGAAAATAATTAGTGTCAGGCTCCCATAACTGCTGATTGCCAGCTTCCAACATCCTTTGGCACAGATCAACTGGGGAGAAGAGGGAAAGACTTGGAGGGATTGTCTGTCTACCGCCACCAGCCTGGAGATAAAGAACATTTCTTATCTCTTCAAGGCCCTCCAGCAACTTACAAGGAAGTCCAAAGAAAGCAAAAGACTTAGATCAATTGTAGGATTTCTCATTCTATTGGCAAACATTTACATGTATTAGTTAGTTAGATGGTATTATGGATAGAAAGCTGCACCCAGAATTGAGAAGTCCCGAGTTCAAATTTCACCATGGGCATTTACTATTCTGTGATCCTTACCTCTCTCAGCCTCAGTATTTTCTTCTGTAAAATGGGGATAATAATAGAATCAGCTTGTTAAGGTTGTTGTGAAGATCAAGTGAGACACCATAAATGCTAAATATTGTTATGACATGCTTCCTATATACCAAGAATTGTACTGGCATGTTAAGAGGGATTCAAAAACCTTGAGATAAGATATTTGCTAACCAGAAAAGCATAGTTTTAAAATATAGTTAAGCCCCATATACTACTAATTACTGTACAAACCAAAATATAAAATTGCAATAAAAATTGCAAAAAAAAAAAAAAAAAGGCAGGGTAGCGCCTTTGGAAAACATGCTCCCTTTGGATTCAGAGCACTCAAGTTCAAATAGTGTTATGACAGCTGTGTGACCCCTGGCAAATAGCAACTTCTCTCTAAATTTTCTCATCTACAAAATAAGGGGATTGGACTAGGAAATTTCTTATGTTCCTTCCATCTCTGAATTTTGATCAATAATTCAATTTCCTTTGTCATTTACAATATGGACCTCAGTTTACTCATCTGTAAAATGATCAAATTGGTAAATGGCTTCAATGTTGATACTCCTGTGAGATGGATAGTTCCCATTTTACAGATGATAGAACCAAGATTCAAAATTTTAATCCAGGACTTAAACCAGAAGTTCTTGACCTTTTTTGCATGCTAGATTCCTTTGACAGTTTAGTGAATAATAATAGCTTACATTTAAATAGGACCTACTATGTGCTTTGTAATTGTTATCTTGTTTGATCCTCACAACAACACTGAGAGATAGGTACTTTTTTTTTCTCCCTGAGGCAATTAGGGTTAAGTGACTTGCCCAGGGTCATACAGCTAGAGGCTGGATTTGAACTCAGGTCCTCCTGACTTCAGGGTTGGTGCTCTATCCACCCAGCCACTTAGCTGCCCTGAGAGATAGGTACTATTAACGTCTCAATTTTACAGTTGAGTAAACTGAGTCCAGATGAGTTTAAATGATTTATCCAGAATGACACAATGTCTGAGGCTGGATTTGAATTAAAGTTTTTCCAACTTTATGCCCAGTGCTCTATTAGCTGAACTTCTTAGCTACTTACAAATAGACGTCTCAGAATAATGTCTTTAAATGCACAAAATAAAATACATTAAATTACAAAGGAAACCAATTATAATGAAATAGTGATCAAACAAGTTCACGGACCATAGCTTAAAAATGCCCAATTAATGCAATTTTCTATGTCATGCAGGGAGAATCCCAAGATTTCTCTTAGAATTGTTTAATCCTTGAGGCAGCTAGATGGCTCAGTGGATAGACTACATTGGGCTTGAAGCAAGGAAGACCTAAATTCAGATGTGGCCCCAGCCTTTTATTAGCTGTATAACTCTGGGTAAGCCATTTCACTTTTGTTTACTTTAATCCACTGGAAAAGGAAATGGCAAACCATCGTGATTTTTGCCAAGAAAATTCCCTGGACCAGATAGGCCACAAGGTTATGGAGAGTCAGAGATTTCGGGACAACAACAGACTGACTGGGCCATAGTTCCCATCTCACCTTTCAAGATTTTTCAAAATTCTTTTAGGGTCTTCTTGGAGTCTCCGTGAGCCTCTTTGTCATTTGTCCCAGTGGTTGAGAAGAGAATAAAATCTCCCAAAATGGGAAATGATTTTTTTTAAAAGAAAAGAAACCCGCCAAGAGTATTCATCCATAACTCCCCAAACAAATACATTTTTTTTTTCTGATCTCTCAATATTCACTTTAGACTCAACTACTTGCAGCACTATTTAATAGCATGTTCCTAAATGAAGTTGGCTCTGTGGAAGTACCGAAGCCAGAGTGAAACATGAGCTCACGGCAGTTCTTGGCTATTAAATCTTTGCTGAGAAGTTGGGGAGACTGCCAAGGAATGCAGGGGGAATTATGAGGTCTGTGGATTTGCCAAGGGAGAATTATCTGGGGCTCTAATATACGTGGTGGGTGCCCAGCAGATGGGGGAACAGCTGGAAGCAAGATGATTCATAAGACTGGGGGAAGAGTGGCTGGGGGAGGGATGGGTAAGGAGGCGAAGAGGAAATGTCCAACTCATCGATGGAGCTAAAGATCTTTAAGTCTCAAAGTTGGGTTTTTTGTGGGGACAACTGGGAAACTGAATTGTAGACATACATGACCTCAAGATTCTGGAGGGACTATTCAGCCCATGCTTTGGAGAATATTGCAGCACAGAGTAGAATAAGGAACTTCCCAGCCTCTCAGAGGGCTGAAATTGGAAGGAACCTGAAATTAGAAA
This sequence comes from Sminthopsis crassicaudata, assembly GCF_048593235.1. Classification (NCBI taxonomy): domain Eukaryota; kingdom Metazoa; phylum Chordata; class Mammalia; order Dasyuromorphia; family Dasyuridae; genus Sminthopsis; species Sminthopsis crassicaudata. Next base: position 34,493,348 of record NC_133618.1, on the reverse strand, counting down.
ATTATAGATTTCAAGTTGGAAGGGACCCCAGAGGCCATGTAGTGCAACCACATTTTAAGGGTAAGGAATTAGATTTCATAGACATGGAGAACTCCCTTCACAAAGCAGGATAGCATTTTTTTTTTCTGCAAGTTTTAGAGAGCTACCTAAAGAGCAAAATGAAAAAACAATTACAAAGCACTTAAGTTTGTCCTTCTTACTCAAAGAGAACCAAGGACATCAGGATGTTTGTACCCAGGGATAGCATGTGGCTGATCAGACTACTCCAAGCTGGTAAGATTCTACCCCAGTCAGGCAGAAATATTCATGTGAACATTTGGGGTGGACATATCTCTAAATCTGCTATTATAATTTGGTTTTGTTCATGAAGTGTTTCTCCCCCCCCCCCAGGCTGGGGTTAAGTGACTTGCCCAGGGTCACACAACTAGGAAGTGTTAAGTGTCTGAGACCAGATTTAAACTCGGGTCCTCCTGAATTCAGGGCTGGTGCTCTACCCACTGACCCACCTAGCTGCCCCATGAAGCGTTTTTTAAAGGTGGGCGTGACATTGGACATCTTGTGCTACATCTCTGGGGTCTTATAATTGATATTAAAGTTAGTGGAAGAAGTCTTGACTTGTGGATGAGTTGAATTTAAATGAATAGAGTTGCAGATTCTTGCAGAATCATCAAAAGTTCAAGGCAGGACAAAAGTCAAGATGGTCCAGAATGCAGCAGATGACCTTGGAGTCTTCAATGTCTGACTCAAGTGCTCCACAGCGTGTGTTCAGCCACCTTCATGGCCACCAGAACAAGTTGTTATCCTTGGTCCATTCCACGGGGGAGTCTCCACATGCTTGGGAGAGATACCTCCCTAACCCATGACAGCTCCAGTCAATTATCTCTCACCATAGGCTGGAAGGGCTGTGTCAGCTACATATACAACAGCCTCTTGGAGTCACTTGCTAACAGTTGGGTGGATGAAGGCTCAAGAAACCCTCAGACTCCCTACTTAACACAGTGCCTGGTGCATATATTAATTTATTTTATTATTATTATTATCCCTGAGGTTAAATGACCGGTCCAGAGTCATATAGCAATATATGTCAGAATCAAGACTTGAACCTACAACTTCCTGGTTTCCTGACTATTTCAACATGTAATATTACCTCCGTTTACAGATAAGAAAACTGATGGCAAGAAAGATAACAGAACTTTCTCAATATCCTACAAGTAGATTGTGGCAGAAGTGGGATCTGCTCCTGGCCAAAAACTCTCAAATCTCCGACTTCTCTCACAGACCAACTCTCCCCCACCCCTTTATGGGTTCAGATTTGTCCAAGAAAATGAATTTGTTTTACAATTCAAAAACTGAGTATTGTAAAGTCTGGTTTACAAAGAGATAGCATGAAAAGAAAGACAGACAGACTGATAGTCTCCTTATTATCTATAGCATAAGCTGTTTCCTCCAATAAAATGCTGTCTAGGGGAGGGGATGGGGGAAGGGAGGGAAGAAATTTGGAACACAGGATTTTGTAGGGGTAATGTTGAAAATTATCCATGTTTGCATTTTAAAAATAAAAAGCTTTAATTAAAAAAAAAGAAATTTCTACATGTAGAGCCAAAACAAACAAACAAATGAGTAAATAAATGAACAAATGAACAAACAAATAAATGAATAAGAAAAAGTATCCTTAGGTCTCCACTTGAAGGAGTCACCCTTTGGTTTCTGTCTTTCCCCACAGCTTCTGGATTTTCCCATGAATGGGGCCTTGTTTTTCTGGTCAGAACTGCCTTGTCCCCATCTGAATTTAGCCCAGAGTCCTAGGGACTGTTCTGAACTGAAGGACAGCATCAGGCAGTTGTCGGGTACCTAGAGAGTTGGGAACCTAATTCTCCTAACCAGAAAAAGTATCTCTGCTTGCCATGCCCTGAACAAGTGGTCAGTCAGCCTCCCCACCCTGGCCCTCTGGCCGGAGGGGATAGTGTCCCCTGGCCCTTGGTGCAGGCTGGGCTCTTGACCAGTCCTGATGCCCCGAGCGTTTCCCCAGAGCTCTTCCTGCCTCCAAGACCGCTGTGGCTGAAAGGGTGGGGGAAGGGGAGAGGGTTATATTTCTCAAAGGGATGCCAATTATACCTTTTATTAGGCTTACAAATGCAGTCTTGCTTGCTGCTTTTGCCTGCTCCAGACCACACACGCACACATGCACGCGCGCTCACACACACACACACAGAGCTTTCCTGCACAAGGATGGGAGACCTGTGTGGTCCTGCCGACTCCCTTATAATAAATCTGTGAGCTTAATAAAAGGCATCATTTTTATCTTTTGATCTCCTTGAGTTACTCATTAGCTCTAGGTAACTCACTCCTTGACTGACAGGCCCTTCCAAGGGAAAACCCAACCTTGGTCGTTCTTTTGATGAAAACTTGGGAGAAGACGAGGGGTTTAATCACAACATCCTAGCTCTAGAGCTGGCCAGGACTCCAGAGACCGCCTCATCTTATTTTACAGGTGAGGAAACTGAGTCCCAGGACATGAAGTCACACAGTTAAGCACTTTCAGTGTAATCTCTGGAAATTTTCAACTTTTCATTCTATTAGCTCCTAGTCCCTGCTACTGGAGACTACTTTATAGTGGGTAATAATAATAATGTTTATATAGGCTTTAAGGTTTACAAAGCACTTGATCCTAGAAGGTAGGTGTTAGTATTATCCCCATTTTACAGATGATGAAGGGGAGGCAGGGAAAGGTTAAGTGAGGTCACAGAGCAGGTAAATCTGAGCCAAGACTTGAATTCGGGTTTTCCTGGCTCCTCTGTGATATAAGGAAGTATCAAGTTCTGCCATGATGTAGAGGGGCAGAAGAAGATGAATATTCAGGCTTTCCTGACTCTGGGTTTGGCAGCCTATCCACTATGATACCCAGCTACTAGTTTAAGGAGATGTGTTTTCCTGTGCTGGGCTTCCCAAGAGCACTACAGCTCCCATTGGAGGAGCCATGATGAGCTTGATCACGTTACTCCCCTGCTTAGGAACATTCAATAACTCCCTATTGCCTCTAAGATAAAACACAGACTCTCCTGCTTGGCACTTAGGCTAAGCTGATATTTCTACTCTCCCACAGAGACAGGTTGGAGGGCTTGTCTTCCCCCATCACATTGTGGTCATTGCTCAGACATTTTTCAGTTGTTTCTGACTTTTCATGACCCCATTTGAGGGTTTTTTGGCAAAAATATTGGAGTGCTTTGCCATTCCTTTCTCCTGCCTTTCACTAAAGATGGCTCGGGCTATGGACACTGTTTGGGGATTTGGTGAGCTTCCGGACAGTTGGTTGTGGTCTGGCAGGCCAATGGTCAGGGCACCATCTAATCCCAGCCCAGCCTACTCCCTGGCAGATACTCCCAATCTCTGACAAACTGGCCAATGCTCTCTTAATTCAATCTGTCTGTTCTACCATAACTAACAATAATAGCTAGAATTTAATCAGCACTTTTCAGTTTTGCAAAGTACTTTACATATATTATTCCATTTAATCCTCACTACCATCCTGGGAGGTGCTATTTTTTATCATTAACCTCATAATAGAGATGAGGAACCTGAGGCTGAGGGAAGTTAAAGGATTTGTCTAGGGTCACACAACTAGTAAATATCTGAGGCAGGATTTGAATTCACGTCTTCCTGATCCAAGTTTTGTACCCTACCACTGAGCCACTTGTTTCAAAATCTATATAAAATAAACATAATACACAATATAAAACTTTAGGGAAGCTCAAAGCAAAGTGCTCGAGTATGGAGGGGAAGGTCAATCATTGGGGAAGCCAAGAAAGAACTCATAGCAGGTGGTGATCCTCCTTCATGCACTTTGCATTCCAGCTGAATGTCTCCTTAAACATGCCCTTGCTTTCCCACCTCCATGTCTTTGATCACATTGTTCCCCATGCTTGTCATGCCGTCCCTCTGCCTCTTTACCTGTTGAATTCCTACTCACTCATTCAGCTTAAATGCTGCCTTTTACAGAAAGCCTTCCATGTTCCAGGCAATGTTAACGAGCTTCTTTTTGGCTCTCATGTGACACTTTGCCTTGGGATTCTCATACATTTTAGTTATTTATGTTTCTATCATCTCTATATTAGACTATACACCTTATGAGGACCAGGACCATGGCTTCATATCCATTGGGCTTTGCCCACAGTAAAAGAGGAAAAAGGAGGAGGAGGAGGAGAAGGAAGAAAAGGGGAAGGAGGAGGAGGAGGAAAAGGAGAAGGAGGAGTGGGAGGAAGAGAAGAAGAAGGAAAAGGAAAGAGAAAGAAAAGAAAAAAGGAAGAAGAAAAAGAAGGAGAAGAGGAAGGAGGAGGAGGAAGAAGAAGAAAGAGGAGGAAGAGATGAAGAAGATGAAGGAGAAGAAAAGAAGAAGATAAAGAAGGAGAAGAGAGAAGAAGAAAGAAGAGGATGAAGAAAAAGAAAAAGAAGAAGAAGGAGGAGGAAGAGGAGGAAAAAAGAAGATAAAGAAGGAGAAGAGGGAGAAAAAAGAAGAGGAAGAAGGAGGAGAAGGAGAAGGAGGAGGAGAAAAGAAGATAAAGAAGGAGAAGAGGGAAGAAAGAAGAAGAAGGAGAAGAAGAGGAAGGAGAAAAAATGGAAGATGAAAGAAGAGATGAAGAAGGAGAAGAGAAAAAGAAGGAGGAGGAGATGAAGAAAAGAAAAAGAAAGAAGGAGAAGAGAAAAGAAAAAAGAAGAGGAAGAAGAAGAAGAGGAAGGAGAAGAAAGAAGATGAAAGAGGAGGAGGAGGAGGAGATGAAGAAAATGAAGAAGGAGAAGAGAAGAAGAAAAGATGCATTTCTCTAGTTTTCAAAATGTTTTGGAAACATTATCTCATTTGACCATTACAACAACCCTGGGAGGTTGATGATATTAGTTATCTCCATTTTACAGATTAGAAAACTAAGGCAGAGACATAGACAAAGTGATTCCCCCAGATCATATAGCTATTAAGTGTCTAATCAGGATTTAAATTCAAGTCTTACTGACTTCATGTCCAGTGCTCTAAACACTGTTACCTACCTGGAAGGGACCTCAGCCATCCAGCCCAACCCTCTCATTTTATGGTTGAGAAAATAGTGACCAGGCAGAGGCTGATTTCTCCAACATCATCCAAGTGTCAGAGATCAACTCAGGACTTCTGATCCTGAAGTCAGCGTTCTTTCTACTCAGTCATGCTATTTAATAAGTTCTTGCTGAATGTCTGAATGGTTACACAATTTTCTACTTTGTCACATTTTTAGCTCAAAACAATGCCATAATTATTTCATGTGTGCTGGTGCCCTTCTCCTGTTCCTACTTCCAAGACTCGTATCCTTTAGGAAGATCTGAGAAATTTCAAGGTGAGCCACTGGATGAAAAGAACAATTAAAGAGAGGTCAGGGCCAGCAAGGGAATATAATGGGACCCAATAAAATGGTGAAACAAAACGATTAAAGATAGGAAAAGATTAGAGAGAAGATAGAAACAACCCCTCCACTCTGGAGTCGACATTCACTTCCCAGTTGTCACAAGACTTGGGGTTAGGAACTTGAATGGGAGGAGGGAAAGGATTATAAAATTAGGAGAGGTAGAAAGTGGGTGGTCTTTTTTTTTCCCTGGGGCTCTTGGGTCTGAAGAACTAACTTGGGTCAGGCTGGGGTCTGGAGAAGGGGAAGTGGGATATGGAGGGGGGAGGGACTACCCAAGGCTGGCCTGGCAGCTCAGGAGCCAGGAATAATGGAGCTATCAAGGTTTCCTTCTAGATTGTCTAGCCTAGGTGGTTTTGATGTGAAAAGAGACAACATCAACAAAGAGACTTTGTGATCGTCCCATCTCCTATTATCCAGTTCCTTTATTTTACAGTTGAGGACCCTGAGGTCTGCAGGAGCTAAGGGAATTGCATAGCATCCTACAACTAATGTGAATGAACGAATAAAAGGCATTTATTAAACACTTACTATGGGGTGGGTATTTGTGGGATGTCTCCTGCTCTCAAGGAACTTAAATTCTTTTTTTAAATTTATATTAATAGTTTTTATTTACCAGATATATGCATGGGTAATTTTACAACATTGACAATTGCCAAACCTTTTGTTCTAATTTTTCCCCTCCTCCCCCCCCTCCCAGATGGCAGGTTGACCAATACTTGTTAAATACGTTAGAGTATAAATTCCCCCCCCCCCTTTGAGGCTGGGGTTAAGTGACTTGCCCAGGGTCACACAGCCAGGAAGTGTTAAGTGTCTGAGACCAGATTTGAACTCATGTCCTCCTGAATTCAAGGCTGGTGCTCTATCCACTGCGCCCCCCTAGCTGCCCCCTTGTTAAAGTATAAATTAAATACAATATATGTATACATGAAGGAACTTAAATTCTAATTGGAGACGACTATCCAAGAGGGAAGTTTGGTCTAGGGAGTCACTAGAGATGAACTTGATGGTGACTTGACCCACGCACTATTGACCAATGAATCCTTTCCAAAAGCAACGATAACATGGATTCAATTATTCTTGCTTTTAGCAAGAAGTAGAAGAAGGGGTGGGGTATAGATGCAATTATACAGAAGGTGACAAGAAGCCCCCAGGTGAATGGCTCCATGGGATGGGCAGCTGATCTGAACTGAGACCTCTTAAATCTAGTGGACTAGGTGATTTTGCACTCATTTATTTGCCAATTAGCTAGGGTAGGGTTTCTAGAACTGATTGAGGTCATTCTCTCCTGGATCAAGAAAAGTAAATGGAAACTTCAATCAATTACTGACTCAATTAATAACCAAAACCATTAGTTAAGAACCCATTGGTTGTTATCCTTTGTTCTCAAGACCAAAATGATATCACTATGTCACGGTCAAGGGTTTGACTGTGCTTGATCAGAGTCTTAAGAACTCAGAAGTCTATCTACAACTTGGGCACAAATAATGCTTCTTATTATTACTATACTAAGTGCTGAGGATACAAAGTGAAACAATGAAGTAATCCTAGCTCCCTTCTAATAAAAACAAGAGATATATAATCAGGCATAAACAAAATAAGTGAAAGGAAAAGAAATACTAAGTAATTAGTATAAATACTAATTAGTTATATACAAAGTAATTTGGGAGAGAGGCTCCAGTATGGGGAGATTAAGAAAGGTTTTGTGTGGAAGAGGATGATTTTTCTGGGTCTTGAAGACAAAGAGAAATTCTTAGGAATGGATGTAAAGAGCGAGTGCATTCCAGGAAGGCTGACCAGGACAAAGGCAGAGACAGGAGATGGAGGACCTGCATGTGATATGGAGAGAAGGCTAATCTGGGTGGATTGCAGATTTCAGGAAGGGGAATGATAATGCATAATGAAGATGAAAAGATAGGTCAGACCCAAGTTTACCAGACAACTGAGACAATTAGAAGCATTGAAATGCACGGCGTAGGGAATGACATGGTCAGATCTGATAAGAGTCCTATGCCCCAACTAGACTCTTCATTTCCTCAAGGAGATAGATTGTATCTTTTAATTCTTTGCTATCCTCCGTAGAGCCTTCCTCCAAACTTAGCACATAACCCTTGCCTGGTTTGTTTGTTGAGAGTATGAATTAATGAGTGAGAAGGTGCTTCTTTGAGGGACCTAATTAGCTCCATGGAACAGCTGAGGATGCCGAGACACAGGGAGGCACTCAAGTAAACGGCGAATACATTTGGAACTCGCCAGATCTTCCCAGTAGACTGCCAGATGATTTTATCATTGGACCCCTGCCAGTTCATTTCACTAGGCTTGAGGAAAAGGAAAAAAAAAACCCTAGATCAATCCAAGAGTCTGTAAGGAGCTGGCTCCCACATTCCTGCTCTGACAAAAGGCATCTATGAAGGGGTTGGGGGGGAGGAAGTCTCCTGGTGGCCACCCACTCTAGAAATTCAGCCATTTCCAATTCCTTAAGAGGTAGGAGCTCTCCACAGTTAAGAAGACCAAGAAAGGGCGGAGTTGACCCCAGACATTAGGTTTCAAAAGGATGGAGGAATGGCCCTTCCAGTGAGGGAAGTGAATTCCACAGGACTTTTAATCTGAGACTCATTTAACTCCTTCCTTATTTTAGACTATATTTATCTTCTGTATCTGGATACTCCCACAATGCTTACCTGTTTTTCTGGACCTTGGACACACCTTCTTCCCTTGGTCCTATCCCTAGCAAGGGCCACAGAGAATAGTGCACTGAAGTGCTCTGTTGGGACTTGAAAGTCTCTTAACTCCCAAGGAAGAAGAGGATGAGAAAAGATACTGTACCCCGTCTTCTCCGGGGAGGATAAGATCTGGCAGCATAAACAAGATGCAGAACTGGGTCTTGGAAGCCTTGGGCTTTGCCTCTCCTCTTGTACCTTTTCTCTACAAGTGAATTAATGAGGAAGAACAAGGATAGGAATCTTGAGCTACGCCTTTCATCCCAAGGCACCTTGTAGAGTTTCTGATCTGGGAACGAAACCTGTGGGTGCATGGGAAACCTATTTGTAAACCCCAACCCAGGCAGCAATGGGGGCAGAGCCAGGAAGTGGGGAAGTAGCAGACAGGATCAGCCCTGGAAGAGCTCTGAGCTCTAAAGAAGAAGGAGAGCCCAGGACCAGCGGTTTGCATACTTTTGCCCAGGTCACCTCTGTGCCTTCAGTTAATTCATCTGTAAAACATGGGATGATAGATTTAGAACTGGGAAGGATCCCAGAGATTATCTAACTCAAAGCTCTCATTGAATACCTGAGGAAACTGAGGCTCAGAGAACTAACTTGCATTAGCTAGTAAGTGTCAAAGTTTAGTTTTAAAACCAGATTCTCTGATTACTTTTAAAAGATAAATGGAAAAGCATTTGAATGTGTATCATGTGCACCATGCTAAGCATCAAGAATGCAAACAGAAAAGAGGAAACTTGCCCTTAAGGAACTCCCATTCTAGTAGGAGAGACAGCTAATATCAAAGATTTCAGATACAAGTCAGAAGGAAAGGTGGTCCCTAGCATATAGGAGCGAAGTGGATGGAAATGCATCTTTCTTGAAAGGCCTTTCAACTGATAAAAACCCTTTCTTAAATCCAATGAATGTTCTAGTATTCTCCGGAGTTTATCAGCTTTTTGCTGAGATTCCAAGAGGAGATAGTAGAAGGGGGAGATAAGGTCCCAAATGGGAATCTGATCAGCATGGCAGATTGAGTCCAGGGACTGGGTTAATATCAAAGAGAAAGAATAACTACCATTCAGGTACCTTCAGTGGTTCAAATTTCCTTCTAGAAAAACTAACTCCATGAATTAACCAACTTTTCATTATATTATTCCTTTAGTGTTAATACCTACAGTTTTCACTTCATCACCAAATGCTTGTTTTTCTCTCTAGTTGTTTCCTATATATGTGTCTCCTTTCCTCAACCAGACTATAAACTCCCTGAGAGCAGGAACATTATTCATTCCTGTCCCTAGTCCCAACAATTAGCATAGGGTTAAGCATCTGTTGCATTATCTTTTATATTATTTAATAATAAATTTAAAAATATTAAACCATCATTAAATAATATTTAATGTGTTATTTTAAAATATATTATTTTATATAATATTGTATTATGTCTTTACATATAATTTTATTTGTAATTTAAAATATTAAAATAATGACAAAATTAAATACTATTTAATATATTATTTTATATTATATTACATTCTTTTGTTGTTGCTGTTCAGTTGTTTTCAGGTGTGTCCAACTCTCGGTGATCCATTTAAGATTTCTTGACAAAGATACTGGAGTAGTTTGCTATTTCTTTCTCCAGCTCATTTCATTGAGGAAACTGAGGCAAACAGGGTTAGGTGACTTGGCCAGAGTCACACAGCTAGTAAGTGTCTAAGGTCAAATGTGAACTCAGGTCCTCCTGAGTTCTATCTATCTATATCTCTCTATCTATAGAGGGACAATTCTTTATCACTGTATCATTTATTGGTGGGTCATAAAGAGAGAACTTTTCCATCCCCTAGTCCCTCAGGTTTCACTCAAATTTAATCTAATGAAGGAGCCAACAGACAAAAAATATATACAGATGAGCTATATACAGGACAAATAGGAAATGATTAGCAGAGGGAAAGCACTGCTACTAAGAAGCTTTAAGGAAGGTTTCCTGTAGAAGGTGGGATTTTAGCTGGGACTTAAAGGAAGCCAGAAAGGTCAGTATTCAGAGTAGAGGAAAGAAAACATAGGTTATCCAGGCACCCACAGGTTTCGTTCCCAGATCAGAAACTCTACAAGGTGCCTTGGGATGAAAGGCATAGCTCAATGATTTATTCTTCTGTCAGTGTTACTGATAAATTTGGATATATAAGTTTGATTTCCAATAATATGAAGGGAGCTTTGAATTGTAATATTTAAGCTCGAACCAGTACAATACCTCTACACTTAGTCTGATAAGACTTAACTACTTAAATCTCGAATATATGTTCTTCCTGTCATCTTATCAGATGTGATCCTTTAGATATTAAAATGAGCAAAATTGCCCTGACCTCCATTACTTTCTTAATAAAGACACATTGATATCTAATAGGTAAATATGTATTATATTACAAATCATTTTTAATGTTTGTAAAATAAATGATTATTATATAATAATATAATTGTTACATATGACAATATATAATAATTATATACTATATACTATGTAATATATAATATAATTATTTAATATAATGTATTAAATTGAAGAAAGACAGTAAACATAAGCATCAATTGTAAATTTACTAATCATTGACAAACCTTGATAGATACTAATAACATGCTCATATTGCTAAATGCAGGGCTCAAAATAACAGACATTTTCTTCATGGCCAAGGGTAAGTCCATATATTGTAATGTGGATCAAAAGCACTATGACACCAACCTACCAGAAGTTTTTTCTTCCTGGAAGATCCCTTCATCCCTACAGTCCCTTCCTCTAATTGGTCATTCCTTCATTCCTAATTGAATCTTGTTTTTGACTCTTCTGACTTATTTCTCCACTTTCTATATGTCTAGTTTTTTGTTGATAATAAGTACCATGGACAGAAGTGGCTATCAATAACCCTACACTATACATCTTAGTGTCCTTCTTACTCAAGCACATAATTCATTCAGTTAATAATTTGTGATTTATTCATTTATATGTTGCTAAATATTTAACAACCAACTCTCTGAGGAAAATATACACACAACACACATTTTAGTTTAATCTGTATTGTTATCATTTTCTCCATTCTTTTCTTGTCTTGACAAACAGCAAAACAATAAATCAAAACCTAATTGACAATGTTTGACTATTAGTGACAAAACTCTTACATTTAAAATTGAACAATTGGCTCTCACAAGCTGGTACAAATTGGTTCCAACACTGGAGTCCATTCCACAAACCATTCCCCTTCCATTTGCCATATGTAGTCTTAAGCAAAGCCTTTGCACAAGGGTAATTGGAATAGTAAGAAGCTTAACTGGACTAGGTAAAAGTGTAATAAATAATAAAACAATAGATATCTGTATCTCACAAGCATTGCCCTTCATTATATCCTCTTCATCTTAGAAAGGGCCCCTTTTTCTTTCTTCTCCCCTTGCTCCAGAGTAAAAAGAGTAGTGAGTTTTCAGGTTTAAATGCAATCCTCATAACTCATGAAAAGAGTCAACTACATATCAGTCTTTAAGGACAATCAGCATTGAACAATTAGATTTCTTCCTGTGGCTTGAACAACCAAGAAAGCTTAATAACATCCTTTGGCTCTCTGAACTTTTAATTCATTGGCTCAACTAGAAAGGAACTCATTTGCTCTCTGTGACCATCATTGCTCATGTCAAGGTTCAGGTCATAACAAATTAGCACTTCTGCTCACTATTCTTTCCTAACTCAAGGAAAAATATGATATCCATGACAGCAACCTCTCCATCTCTTTCTGTTTCTCTAGCCTTCACCTTCAAACTCTATATACCCTGCCATGTCCACTATTATCCTCCTAACACAGACCTGGGAAGACACTTTTTTGGCTCACATATTCTTTGCTCCAATTTATACATCCAAACACAGATCCAATACACTTCTAAACCAGATCTTTTGGGAACTAATTTTATGGCTATTAGCATCTTGGCAAAATAGATATCTTAAATATTATATAATGTCCACTTTTCAAAGAGCTATAAAGCGCTCAGTCATGAAAAACACTCTAGGATTTGTCCTTTCTGGAGCTTTTGAGTATTGAAATGGGAATGGGAGAAAGGAGGAAAAGGGGGAATAGTTTCAACATAATCCATAGTCAGAAAATCTAGTTTCTATCTGTAATCTTAAGGAAGTTATACAACTTCTCTAAGCCTTGGCTTTCTCATCTGTAAAATGGGAATAATAATACCTACATTATTCATTCATTCATTTCTTTCTTTCTTTGTTAATTAATTAATTAATTTATTTTTATTTTTTTGAGGCTGGGGTTAAGTGACTTGCCCAGGGTCACACAGCTAGGAAGTGTTAAGTGTCTGAGACCAGATTTGAACTCCGGTCCTCCTAAATTCAAGGCTGGTGCTCTATCCACTGCACCACCTAGCTGTCCCTACCTCCATTATTTATAGCAAAAATTGAAATACCACTGAAGAAAAGGAAGGGGGAGAAGAAGAAAGATGGGAGGAGAGGCAGAGAGAGACACACAGAGAGAAAGACATAAACACACACATACACAGACTGAGACAGAGACAGAGTCAGAAAGAGATGCAACTGGCTTAGAACAAGCATGGTCCATGGTCTATACTACAAGTTACAAAATTTCCCTTTGTGGCTTTGGACAAATCATTTAAGTCTTTCAGCATCTATTATGTATCAGGTACTACAATAGGTGATGGATAAGCAAATAGAAACTGATCTTTACTCAAATGAGCTTCCATTCATCTAACTTCTCCTCAGTTTCTTCCTTTATAAAATGAGAATAATAATAGCTTCTATCTCATAGGGTGGTTGTGAGGATCAAATGATATACCATGTGTAAAGTACTATCTAAATACTAAGTGCTCTTATTATAATCCCTCTCTTTGTGCATTTGAAGGGACATCACATAAAAGAGGCTTTTAGGATTGCTCTGTTTAACAGAGATGAAAAACTAGGACCGCTGTTTAGAAGTAATAAATAGAGGCAGGTTTCAGTTTATTATTAGAAGGAATACTGTAAGAGATTTAGAACTTGTTTAAAAAAATCAGAATCAACTGACATGAAAGACAATGGGTTCCCCATTGATTGCTGGATGATGACTGAAGGTAAGGGTTTGAACTAGATGGTCTCTCAAGATCTCTTCACTTCATTCAACAAGGATCCATTAAGCATCTTCTCTATGTGAAGCTTATAGGAAGTGAGGACACCAAGAAAAAAAAATCTAAGTCCCCAACTCTAAAATTCAGTGTTTCCTTTGAGGGTGATAGAATGGACTCAGTCTGCTGCAACCAGAAAGATAAAACTTAACTGGGGTAAACATAAAGTCTTGCCTTTGGGCTGGGAAAAATCATTTACCCAAGTTCTAGGTGGGGGAAATCTGATTGTCCGTCAAATACAATTTCAGTATGAGTCAACGGTAGTGTCAACAACTGCTAAAAGTCTAACAAACTCTAAGGCTCATTAAGGGAGTCAAGGAGATCAGAATCAGAGGGGTAATAGGCTGGCTCATAGAATTCTTCTGGGGGTACTTTCAACAGTTCTGAACAAGTTATTTTAGGACCTGACATTTTGGAACAAATTAGAGGAAAGTAATCAGGAGAGTGAAGGACTTATGATGATGTCTCATTAATATGATGCATTTTTCACTTGACTCTGAGTTCCTCATATTACATGAATTCGATGTGTTTTGAGCCCCCACCTATAGTAGACTATTTCACAAATCAGACAAAACCACAAAATAGAAAAGCATTGACATGAAATACAATCGTTTCTGAACATCCACTGTTGAGCCTGTCTAAGGTTTTGGTAGACAAAAGGTCCCAGGTTTCTGCAGGTGTGGGCTGAATCCAAAATCCTTCTACTGGAGAGGCTGGTAGATGTTTGGGTTCAAGAGATCTGAACAATAGTAGACCATTCGACATTATCTGGTACCAACATTGGTGAACTCCCAGATGTGTATAGGGGGTGAGAAAAGTATCACAATCTGCCTAAACAGGAGCAAACTGGCCCAGACTGGAAATAGAGTAAGTCAAAGAGCATGCTGCACTTCCAGTCTAGGAGAGATAGAGAGACTCATTCTTAAGAAAAAGAAAAAAAGGAAGAAAAGTACAATGTTGATATATGCATGTGTGTGTATATATACATAGATGGAGATATATACATACATATAACCAATAGGGAAAACTACACAATAGAGCCATTCAGCCTCCCATAAACAAAGAAAAAATCTCTCATTGGCTCAGACACCAATAGAGAAAAGCAAATTCCCTTGTAGGAAAAAGTAGCCTTCAAGGTACCTGATGGCTGCCTTCCCATGTGAAGCGAACCTCTTTTAAATCTCTTCAATAAAGAATTAATCAAAAAATAGGGAACATTTAGATTGTAGATGAAAAAATCTGAAGGTATGGAAAGGGAAAGAATTTTTTAGTATTGCTATGAGGGACAAAACATTTAATATTGTGAGAGTGTTTGTGTGTGTGTGTGTGGGGGGAGGTTCCTGCACACACATAGGAGTCCTTTTGGGGCTGTGATTTTGCCAAGTGGATTTTGGATTCAGCCCACACCTGCAGAAACCTGGGGCCTTTTGTCCACCAAGAGCCTCCTTCTGCCTGGCTAATCCAGGATGAGCTCCCTACTCCCTCTTCACAGGACGCAGCACAGACTAGAATCTTAACAGAGATTATGGCAAAGAGAGAAAAAGATTTTGGGGAGGAAAAGGGAGGGAGGACTGGAGAGTGGGGATTCACCTGGAGTGCTAGATGCGCAGGTGCAAGCCGTTCCTCTAAGGATCCCAAAGCATTTTGCCCTCAACCATTGCTGAACATGGGTGAGACTGTCATGTGATACCATCCCACTTTTTCTTAGAACTATCTCATTTTCCTTTCTTCATCATACATCCATTTTCCATTTCCCCAGAAAACCACGTTTCATCCTGCTTCCTTTGTCCTTAATTCAACCAACATTTCTTTATTCATTGATTGATTCTTTGATTTAGTGAATTAATTCATCTATTTATTTGTTTGTTTGTTTAGTTAGTCCCTGTTATATACAAGGGTTTGGGCTACTTATTGGAGAGAAACTTACTTCAATGCTTCAAGCATCCTGATTTTATCAATGTGGGACTTCATGACTGAAAAAATTTAGCAATTTAGATAAACATTTGTGAAGCACTTTATTGTGTCCAATTTTATGAAACCATTTGGGATTTTCTTAGGAAAAGTACCAAATATGAAAAACTCCATCTGCATTCAGAGAGAGAACTATGGAGATTGAATATGGAATGAAACATAGAATTTTTCATTTTTTTTGTTTGTTTGCTTTTTCTTTTGAAGTCTGCTTTTTCTTGTACAATATGACAAATATGGAAATATGTTTAATATTTCCTACATCAGATTACTTGTTGTCTGGGGGAAAGGGAAGGGAAGGGAGGAAGTGAGAAAAATTTTAGAGCACATGATCTCACAAAAATGAATGTATTTGGAAAAATAAAATACTATTGAGAAAAAAAATGAAAGATATCAAAATGGTTTGCTATTTCCTTCTCTAATTCATTTTACAGATGAGGAAACTGAGGCAAGTAGGATTAAGTATCTGAAGTCAGGTTTGAACCCAGGTCTTCCTGACCCTAGCTCCAGCATTCAGTTGAGCACTTACAATTTGCCAAGTACTGAATGATTTGCCTCTTTCAGTTTAACTAGACTGGTCCTCAGATGACCCGATGATGGAGCAATGGCTGGGGCAGTGAATCTTGAGTATAATGGAATTGGTCACTTATTTCACCCCCACTCAAAGGAAGGCAGCGGCTGCAAATGGACCACCCTCATCTCTGTAGAAAAAAATATCCCTTACAATACCACCCCAGCTCAGGCAGAAACACCCAAAGAACATTGCTAATGTGGTGCCTGGATTTGGAGGATCTGGGAGATTATAAGCAGCATTTATCTGTTTAGGGCTCAGAAGATTAGAGTCAAATAGAAAAAAGATGCATTGGGAAATGGATTATCTTTGAAAAAAAAAAACTTAAATTAAAGAACCATACCTGAGCCAGGGAGGGAAGGCTTTATTTAGAGTCAGCGGTTCAAGACAGCTATTGAAGAATGAATGACTTTTCTTTCTTTTTTCTAACTAAAAAAAAAGGTAAATTAGTTCCCCACCTTCCTTCTCCCACCCCATTGGGGGGGAAAAGAAATAGGAAAAGAAAACCTTTTAAGAATTATGTAAAGGCAAGCAAAACAAATGCCCATAACAAGCTGAGTCCAAAAATGTACATCTCATTTGCCAGCCCAAAATATCTAGTAAGAGGTGGGTACCATTTTTCGTTATCAGTCTTCTGGTTGAGCATTGCATTGACCAAAATGCTTAAGTTTTTCACAATGTCATTGTATAAATTGTTCTTTGACTCAGCTCACTTCTCTGTATCATTTCATACAAGTCTTCGCAGGTTTTTTTTAAACCATTTCTTTCACAATTTCTTACAATTCAATAACATTCCATCATATTTATATAACATAATTTGTTCAGCCTTTGCCTGTGGATAGCACCCCCTTTAGTTTCTTTTTTGTTGCTATAAAAATAAAAATATTTTTTGTTTATATAGATTCTTTTCCTTTTTCGTTAGTCTCTGGCAGAGTGGGGCCTAGTAGTGGTATCTTTAGGTAAAAGGGTGCACACAATTTAAAAATTTTGTGGGCATAGTTCCAACTTGCCTTCCAGAATAGCTAAATTAATTCACACTCTACCAATAGTACATAACTGTGTCATTTCCTCAAAGCTTCTTCAACATGTATAATTTTCCATTTTTGTCAATTTTGCCAATCTGAAGTGGAACCTCAGAGTTGTCTTAATTTTCATTTCCCTAATCATTAGTAATTTGGAACATTTGATGTTGACGTTGATATTGATAAATTGAATTTCTTCCTTTGAAATATGTCACATCATTTGACTAATTATCAGTTTGGGAATGGCTCTTATAAATCTGAATCCATTCTTTGCAAATAAAACATTTAGCAAAAACACTGCTTCCAACCACATCCAATCTATATATTTTTTTAAATTTAATTTCAGTTTTCTCAATTAATAAAAATATATCTTTTCTCTTTCTCACTTCCCTTCTCTCAATTGAAAAAGAAAAATAACACCTTAGTAAGAAATGATGTCTAGTCAAGCAAAACAAATTACCATATTAACTATGTATTTTGTTTTTTGATTTTTTTTTTTAAGTTTTAACTTGCACCCTGAGTCCATTGCTTCTTTGTCAAGAGATAAATGGCATGTTTTGATGGAACTGTGGTTGGGGATAGCTGTTGATCAGAATTTCCCACCTCCTCTTTATAAAGAAAGTGGGGAGAAGAGTGGGCTCAGGACTATTGCTCTACTCTGATGCAATCTGCTTCTGTTCCCTAGCCTCTTTTTTTTTTTTCCCATGTCCAGAGCCCGATCACAGGTTATTAGCCTTTCTTTACTTTTAAACCCCTCTTCATGAGACACCCTCTGTGGATCCAGTTTGTTTGGCTTAGGACTAATCCCTCCTTTTATCTACTCTTCCTCTTTTCCCCCGCCTCTCCCCTCTCCTGTTTCCTTCCTGTTTTGCTGTTGAGTGAAACATATTTCTGCACCCAACTGTGTGCAGGTAATTCATCCTCCCTTTGACCAGCTCAGATGAAAATGAGGTTCAAGAATCATCTGATTCCGAAATCCTTTCTCTTTGTTTGTATAACTTTCTACTTGGGAACCCCAATTATGTGCTACTTTCCTCCACTTTTCCTCTCTTCTTCTCCCTCCAGTATTACTTTTCCCCTTTTCTTTCTCTCCTTTTTTCTTAAAGATCATCCAAATAAAAATCAGTTTCCAGACTATTTGTCTCACAAATTCCCTTAATGATCCACGAAAATAATAGAGTTTTAGGGAGACATATGTATGGCATCTCCCCATATTTAAATTAATCCTTATTTATTCTCTTATGATCGATTGTTCATGTTTACCTTTTTATGTCTCTTGACTCCTGAATTTGTTTTCGAAGTTTCTATTGCCAGGTCTTTTCATTAGTAATATTTGAAAGTTTTCTGTTTCAGGAAAGATCTAGGTTCCCTTTTAGGATTATATTCAGTTTTTCTGGAGAAATGATTCATGTTTGGAAAGTCTTTATTTTTGCTTTTTGGAATATTGTATTCAAAGCTCAGTCCTTTTATAATGGTGAATGCTTTAATGTATGTGATCCTGACTATGATTCCTCAGCATTTACATGAAGCATTTTTTTCTTTGATTATAGAAATTTTAAATTTTAGTTTGAATGCTCCTGGGAGTTTCCACTTTGAGGTTTCCTTCAGAGGAGGAACAATTTGTTCTATTTCTGATTGTAAGAGATGTGGACAGTTTTATGCTTTCATGAAATATGATTGTCATGACTTTCAGGTAATATGATAATTCTTAAATTCCCTTTTCTTAATATGTTTTCTATGTCAATTGTTTTTACTATCAGACATCTTTTTTTTTTTTTTTTTTTTTTTGCTTGGGCAAGGTTGATATCTCTTGGGCCAAGCTGTTGATACTCTTCAATTTTTTTCCCCCTAGTTCTCATTTATTTCCCAATATAAAATACTGAAAAGAAATTTATTTCTTCCCAATTGTTTCTTTTAATACTCATTTCATTTATAAAACAAACTTTAACTTTTTAAGAAAAGAACTGCTTTTCTAATAATTCCGGCTGGACTTGCACCGAGCCATATTTTACTTTGTGGCTTTGCTTGTAGATGTTTTGGAGTCATTTTCTTCTGCGATTGTGTTCTGAGTGTCCCTGTTACCATAATAAATAGTTCCTTAAGGTGAGATTCCATACTTGTTTGCTCATTCTTCCAGTTTTATTTCACAACTTCACAGTGTGTATTAGTGCCAGGTTCCATATACTTATGGAGGGAATGGCTATACTATGCTGGGAACTGTTTTGTTTTCTCTGGGTCCCTGATGTGATATTTGTGGGGTACTGAATTTTCCTCAGTGACATCTCGAGCTGAGAACCTGAAACTTTCCGCGTGCTCCCAAAGATCTGATTCAGGACAAAGTGTGAGCGCTATTCTCTCTGACCTGAGTTTTGCAAGTTCCTGACCTGGTTTTGGGCCTGAATAACACAATTATGAGCATGGTCCTAGTTGGAGCCCCAGTAAACTGCAACTGGACCTGCTACTGTCAGACATCTGGAAACTTCTGCAGGGTCAGCATGACAGATTATAGCCTTCCCCTTGGTCTGTGCTTCTGTCCTGGTTAGCTTTCAGACTCACCTGAGGGCTGACCTGAAACCTGCTCCATTCTGGGGCCAGAGCCACACAGATGCCCCTTGCTCCTTTACTTGTTTCTTGCTTAACTTACGGATTAAAACTTCATTATCCTGGGACTTCTCTCCTCTCCCTGGGATTCAGTTTCCCTTTTCAGTAGGCACTGGTTCTATAACCCAGGTAATAAATGTCAGAGCTTCCAGGTGACTCCTCATTGCATACAGTTAGGTCTCTGTGATGTATCTGGGACCCCTTCTCACCCTGGTGCCCGGGGCCTTTGGAAGACCTTCATTCAGTCCCTGAGCTGACAATTTTCCCTCAAATATGACATATTCCTCTCAAGATTCCCATGTCATCTCCGGGAAGATAGCATCTGACATTCACCAGTTGTACAGCAAGACCCAAGGTTCCACCTCTTCGGGTTCCAGGAGTTGCCTTTCCTGGAGACAATGTCCCCTTGTGTGTGAGTATCTTGCATGTGCGACAGAGACAAATCTCCCAGAATTCTAATGAGTCTAGATCATCCTCCTCATTCTTTAAATAAGAAAAGTGAGTCACAGTGCTAATTCTTTACAGGCCACATCCTACAGGAAGCCTTTCTGAACTCCCAATTATTAGCATTGTCTTCCACTCTCCACAATGACTTGTTTATTTTTGTATAGATTTTCTATTTAATTCTCTATTTGTCATTTCCCCTCCACCAGACTGTCAGCAACGTGAGGGCAGTCACTTTCTTAGAGCTTAACCAAAGGCTGAAACCATGACTGTTGAATTAATTGAATTCTGAGTGTAAATGCTGACACACAACACTCCATCTTCCAGTTTTGTAACTTTGGATTGGCCAGCCTCCTTATCTGGAAGGCTCTCCTTCCTTCCTTCTGTCTCCTGACCTTCCAGACTGCCTTTAAGACTCACCTTCTCCTGATAGTCTTTCCCATTTCTCCAACTTCTAGTGCCTTCTCCCTATGATTGCCCCAATTTACTCTGTGAGTGTGCAAGTGTATTTTCATGAGTTCACTGAAGGAAGGGTTTGATTTTGGGGATCCATCAGGATTTTTGCTTTTCTTTGCATCTCCTGAGCCAGTCACAGTTCTAAATAAATTGCTTGTTGACGGACTGAGGCAGGATGAGACCCGGTGCAAATGGAACCAGCCCAGGACCCGCTGATACCTTTCCCTGCTTGGAGCTGAACAGTGCCCCGAGTGTTGGCAGGAGAAGGTGGGGCAGCTGTGGGGCCTTGGCTCTGTCTGGCACCCAACAAGGGGGAATTGTACAGAAGACTATTGTCTCCCCTCCTCCTGGAGGGAATGGCTGAGGCCTTCTCAGAGCTTGACACACAGTACAGACCTGCCATTGTCTCAGAACCAGGAACCCCATCCTATCAGCAGCCTCCTTCCTTCCTGAGAAGTAGGGTGTCTCTTTCCAAAAGGTCGGACCCGAAGGAGCTTGGGAATGTGCCTTTTTATTTATTATTGAGCTCCTTCTGATGCAAGGAACCCACAAAGCACTTGGCTCAGCCACCTGAGTTGCCTGCAGCCACAACACTTCAGAGGGCAGGGAGCTCAGCCCACATCACTCATGCGAGATTATCCCTTTTCCCAGGGACAGCAGTAGCTGGCCACAGCTGGAATCTCCATCCAGCACCATGGGGACCGCCACAATCTGGGACCCATCATTCACTCAATCAACAGGTACGGATTGAACACCTACTTTAAGACAGGCAATGTGCTCAATTCTGGGGAAACAGACCTAAAGGAAACCATCCCTGCCCTCGAGGAGTTTATGCTCTAGAGAGGGAGGCCACAGCTTTCAGCTGGCACATATACAAAGCAGATTTCATGGGAGGCAGGAAGAGCTGGAGCCCTTAGGAAAGACTTCATCTATAGAGTAGTGAGCCCTGATGGAAGATTAAGAACTTTACAAGCTAAGAAAGGGCCTGGGATTGAAGGGAAGGACAAGTTTTGGATTCTCCAGCCTAGAAATAGACTAAGAACATCTCCTTTCCTTTGCTCATGCACTCCATTTAACACTGGTTGCCCCTTGCTTATTCTGGCCTCTGTGTTATTTGGCTATCTGGACCAGTTTGATGAATGGACAGCTCAGTTTCCAATACCCGAGGACCCCCTTTCACAGAACCTGGCTCTCCATCAATCCCTGCTGCCCCTCTTTTTGGTCCTGTGCTCTACCACTGCCTGAATTAAAGTTCCTGTTTTCTCCCAGCAGCAGCAGCAGAAAGGTTTTTTGGATTAGTCCATAATTCAGGGCCCAGTGGGGGATGGAATTTGATCTAGGTATACTGTAGATAGGGGCAGGGCCCAGAGGCCGTTGGGATACCAAAGCAGGAATCATGAGGGCCCTGGGTTCCCAAAGGCAAAGGCTTCAAAGAAGTATCCGATGGGAGGGGGTAGGTCCCTGAAGATTAGCCAGAGCTTGTTTGGCCTGGTCACCAAGGCCTCTCACTTGGGGCCAGGTCCAGTTCTGATGGATTCCATCCTTCCCCAGCAAGCCAGAGCTGGAGGGGATTAGGGAACAGAATAGCCACTGAGCATAGCGTCTTTGACTAGCCCTTCCTGTGTCATTCACCTGAAAACCCAGCAGAGTGAATTCAGCCCTGTTCCAATATCTTTCCCCACATATTTTCCTTTTTTCTTAGGTACTCGTTCTGCTTCTTGGACAAAGAACAAAGGGCAGAGAGATTTTGCCCCAGTGTCAGGAAGTGACTACAGGCTAATCCCTTGGCTGACTACCTGCTTGGGAGTGGGAGGAGCCTGGATCAGCCAAAGGGGGTCTATCTAAAATTCCTAACTCTGTCACCCAAAAACCAACTCTACGCATTCCAGCTCCCTTGAGGGTTAGTGCAGCTTTATGTCTTTATCAGTGACACTACTGGGAGGGAAGATTTGAAAACATCTACTAGATTTAAAGATAAATACCTCTCCTGGACAATGGGTACCCCATCCCACTCCCCCCAATCCAAAAAATAATACCTCTAGGGGAGAGGGAAAGGTTCAGGGTGATAGAGTGGAATCAAAGAACTTTGTGGAAGGCTGGAAGCTGATTTCAGAGATCAATTCATCTGATCCATTCATTCTACAGAGAACCAGAGACATCCACTGATTTGCCCATTCATCAGCAAGTCAACCCAGAAACTCCTATGGCCCTTGATCCTGAAATTACTTTGGATTTGGATATTAGTGTGCGCACGCGCGCGCACACACACACACACACACACACACACACACACACACTGCCCCTTCTGACCTGCCCCAAATAAGAAGGAAGGAAGGTAGGAAGGAAAGAAAGAAAGGAAAAAGGAAAGAAAAAAGGAAAGAAGGAAGGAAGGAATGAGGGAAGGAAGGAAGGAGAGAAAGAAGGAAGGAAGGAAGGAAGGGGCAGAGGGAGGGAGGGAAAGAGGAAAGAAATCACCAGACCTTTAATAATGGTGTAACAAAAGAGACAAAAATAGTGACCGAAGGCCAGAGAAGGCGGCGCCAAGGGACATGGCGCCATACTTTGCTGGAGCTCCCATGTTTAGTCCCTCTACCCTGCTAAGTGATATTATTATCCTGGCTTTAGCCAGGATCAATCAGAGGTCTCTGCCAGCAACACAACAAGGAAAACCTCATGACTTCCAGTGTTCATTTGATCCCAAGTCACATGCTCAAGGCTGAGCTGAGATCCCAAACCCAGAGTTTCTACATCTTCACATAAAGACTGGCCTTACGGGAAAGAGTATGGGCACTCCGTGCCTGCTTGAAGCAGGGAGTCTGTGGGGAACTGAATAAAATCAACCTGGGCAATTTTTTTGTAACTCCTGGATTTGGAATAATCTTATCTAGTGTCTAGAGACCTCTAGGATTTAACAAAGCATTAGACCACTCAGTAGATTTTTTTTTTAAAGTACTATTCATGCTCTTATTGTTCCTATACTGAGTAATAATAAGTGTATGTAGTGTCTAAACATGTTTGTGTGTTGTGGGTCGGAGACTCAATTATATTATGAGGTCGATTATACAGTCATATGATTAGGGCTCATTGAAATAGAT
The DNA here is from genome assembly GCF_048593235.1 of Sminthopsis crassicaudata. NCBI lineage: Eukaryota > Metazoa > Chordata > Mammalia > Dasyuromorphia > Dasyuridae > Sminthopsis > Sminthopsis crassicaudata. Next base: position 34,469,903 of record NC_133618.1, on the reverse strand, counting down.
CCAGTTCAAGGAAAATATGGAGTTTCGCCAGCGGGATAGGGGCTCAGAGCTGATTTCTGATTGGGTAAATGACAAAGCATTTCACACTTTTTTAGATGATATATTACAGGTGAATCCCTCTTCTGTCCTTGGTAAAGGAGTTTCCTAAGAGTTTCCTATGCTAATGAATCCTAAGTCAAAGCCAAAAAAGAAAGAAATAGAAAGACAGACAGAAAGGAGGGGGAAGAGGAAAAGAGTGAGATAGATGGACAGAGACAGGCAGAGATAAACAGAGACTGAGACAGAGAGAAAGAAAAAAGAAGGGAGGAAGGAAGGGAAAGATGGAAAGCAGGAAAGAAGAAAGAGAGGAAGGAAGGGAGGGAGAGAAGGAAGGAAGAAAAACAGAAAAGAAAGAAAGGAAAGAGAGAGAAAGGATGGGAGAAAAGAATGAAAGAAAAAGGAAGGAAAGAAGGAAAGAAAGAAAAGAAGGAAAGAAAGAAAGAAAGAAAGAAAGAAAGAAAGAAAGAAAGAAAGAAAGAAAGAAAGAAAGAAAGAAAGAAAGAAAGAAAGAAAGAAAAAGAGAGAGAGAAAGAGAGAGAAGGAGGGAGGGAAGGAGGGAAGGAGGGAGGGAGGAAGGAAGGAAAGAAGGAAGAAAGAAAGACAGAAAGAAAGAAAGACAGACAGAAAGAAAAAGGAAGTCAGGAAGGAAAGATAGAAAAAGAAGAAAATAAAGAAGGAAACAGAGAAGAAAAGAAAGAAAGAAGGAAGGGAGAAAAAAGAGAGAAAGAAAAAGAAGAGAGGAAGGAAAGAAAAAACGAGAAAGGAAAGAAGGAAGGGAGAAAGAAAGAAGGAAAGCAAGAAAAAAGAAGGATAAGAAGGAAGGAAGGTAGGAAGGAAAGAAAGAAAGGAAAAAGGAAAGAAGGAAGGAAGGCAAGGAGGGAGGGAAGGAGGAAAGAAATCAACAGACCCTTAATAATGGTGTAACAAGCTGGCCTAGACTTAACCAGGAAGAGCTGGATTCAAGGTTGGCCAGTCCGACCTGGCCAGGTAAATCACTGAATCTCTCAGTGCCTGCAAGTCTGTGGGAGATTATAAACAGATGGGCCCTTGCTTATAGAACTCTTTTTTTTTTTTTTTTTTTTTTTTTTTTTTTCTTCTGAGGCTGGGGTTAAATGACTGGTCCAGGTTCACACAGCTAGGAAGTGTTAAGTGTCTGAGACCAAATTTGAACTCGGGTCCTCCTGAATTCAGGGCTGGTGCTCTATCCACTGCGCCACCTAGCTGCCCCCCTGATAGAACTCTTTATACCAATAAAATGAAAAGCCCAGCAGAGGAGACAGACACAGAATGGAAGAAACAACCTCTGCTTTTGTGAGCATCCCCTCTAGTAGATTCAAGGTCATTCCATAATCCAAGGTGATTTTGGAAGGAAGCATAAGCAGCTTTGGGCAGTTGGGGGATGGAGAGCTCTGAAGGAGATGGTGCAGAGGACGGAGTACTGGGCTCAGCCAGCAAGTCCTGAGTTCAAAACTTGACTCGATACAGCCAAGTCACTTAATAGCTCAGATTTGCAAAATGGAAAAAGCAATAATGGCACAAAGGTGTTAACACACATAAAGCATTTTGTAAACCTTAAAGCGTTAGCTATTTGCTGGTTATTCGCTATTATTATTTTAAAAGGCAGAGCTGAAGAGGGAGCACTGCAAGCATCTCCTCACTGACTGCCAGGGGCTCTGTTTGAGGTGAGAAAAGTGTTGCAGAGAGGACCATTTAAATGTAAGCTTTTACAGGACGCAGACATGGAACCCAACTCCCCCTTTTTATGGGTAGAGCGATTTTACTACCAGCTCAGTGCTGAGGGTGGACGAGACATCCTATCAGCCACGTAGAAGGCTCTAAAGGCTCCCACAAGGGACCCTGTGGGACCCTGAGCAAGAGACTTCATCTCTCTGAGTCTAAGTCTCCCCCTTAAACAGGGGGTCTAAGTGCCTGCTGAGAGAGAAGCTGCAGATTCCAGATATAGAATGAGAAATACATGCTTTTCCATCCACACACGTTTTTTTTGAGTCTTTTCATTATGTCTGACTCTTCATGACCCAATTTGGAGTTTCTTGGCAGAGATACTTAAATGCTTTGTCATTTCTTTCTTCAGCTCATTTTACAGATGAGGAAACTGAGGCAGACAAGGTCACACAACTAGTAAGTGTCTGAGTCTGGATTTGAATTCAAGTCTTCTTGATTCCAGACCCACCATGTCACCTAGCTGCCCGACTAAGTATATTTGTTACAAGAGTTTTGTTTTTCTTTTTTTCCTATTTATTTGTGCTGGTGGGAGAGGGAAAGAAAATATATGATTGTAAGTAGAAGAATTAAATATAATAAAATAATCTTAATAATAATTAAAGTAAATAATCAAAAAGAGGAGGTAGCTTAGTTGCCCTCTTAAGTTGCTCTTGTTCTAAGATCTTTAAAACTTTTTATGTCATGGTCTCTTTGGGAAGTCTGGTGGAGTTTATGGACTCTTCCAAGGAAAAAAAGTTTCTAAATGCACAAAATAAAATACAGAGGATTATAAAAGAACGGCTTCTATTAAAATGCAGTTTATGGATGTATATATTTATAGATGTATGTATACATATACATACATATATATATATGTGTGTGTGTATGTGTGTATACATATATAAAACTCTGCCTTTGTTTCCTCATCTGTCAAGTGAACTGGAAACCACTCTTGTATCTTTGTGAAGAAAACCTGAAGACCAAGAGTCAGACACAACTGAAATACGACTGAACAACAACAGTGAAGTATAAAGTTCATGGACACCCCCATGAGTTCCAGATCTCAACTATAAAGAGCAGAGTGCAGATTCCAGGTCTGAAACCATCCCTGTGGCATTGGACAGTTGCTGGATGAGAGGGCTCTTGAGACCTCCCTCTCCCAGCTCTGACATGCTGGGTTCCTTGGGTTCCCACTGGCTCAGTACCAGCTGCCATACACTGGACAGAACCCTGGCAAAGAGCTTTGCAGATTGCTGTGGTCTGAGGAAAAATGAGAGGACAGAAACCCAAAGGAAGACTGGGGGCTGAGGCTGGAGGGGTTCTGAGGATTCTGCCCCCCGGATACTTTCCCATGGATGTCCTGCCATCACCTCCCCCTCAGTATGTTTAAATGGGGACTCCTCATCTTCCTGCCTAGACCTTCCTTTGCCCGACTTGTCTAATCCTGTCATTGGTGTATTGTAGCTTCTCAGATTTTAGGGCCCATCACTAGGTTCTAGGGCCCAACTGAGTCCATATTTCCTCTGGCCCCACCCTCAAGCCTCCAATGGTCAGTCAATCATCAGACCTTGTCTTTGTTTTCTTGGAAATGTTTTCCTTCTCATATCTGGCTTTTCCATTTGATTCTCACTTCTTTGACTCTATTTTAGTCATTTATCAAAATATAACAGAAAGAGGACCAGATGATCCTAATAAACATTGTATAGAAAATGTCATCTGCATCAGAAAGGGAACTGTGGAGATTGAATATAAATCAACACAGCCTATGTTCACTTTTTTTTTTCCTGGGTTTTTTTTTTTTTCCTCTCATGATTTTTCCTTTTTATTCTGTTTTTTTCTCTCCCAACATGATTCATAAAGAAATGTATTTTTTAAAAAGTTAATATACATATATAACCAGAAAGAAAATAAAACAGTTTAAAAAAAGAAAGAAAGAAAGAAAGAAAGCCAGATTTTGGAGTCTGAGGCCTTGGGTTCAGATTACAACTCTACCATTTGCTTTTCCTTTTTACGGCTTTAAGTCGCTCTCTGGCCTGAGCTTTCTCCTATGTAGTATGAGGAGGTTGGACTATTTGGTCTTGAAAGTATCCCTTCCTGTTTTAAAATACAGTGACATTATCAGTTGTGCTTCTCTAGACCCTGAAAATGTCCCCCTAACTAGTGTTGCCACTCCCAATCTCCCTTCCTTCAATCTGTTCTTCACAGTAGCTATTGAATGCTGGGAAATTTTTAGTAGCTCACTCTCCCCTGTGGAGTAGACCCAAACCTTTAGGTAGGTATCCAGGGCTGCCCCCAGTCTGGCCCTGACCCAGGGAGTTAGCTTCCATCTATATTAATCGTCTCCTCCAACTAGTTGGAGTATTGAAATGTGGTGTAACATCAAAACATTGAGAAGTCCCACGTCAGCAGCTATTGTCGTTATTGTTATTATTGTAATCATTTTGTTCTAGTCATTGCCAATCTCTGCTCCCACACTTTTGTTCCCCTTTCTTCCCCCAACAAGTCTTCACTCTTTTTTCTCCCAGCTATTAAATCCTCTCCGTTCCTCAAAGCTCAGATCATGTTTAACCTTCAGGAAGCTATCCAAGGGGACTCTGGGTCACAGACTCCCTGCTCTAGCTCCTCATCCCTGCTGCTTATTTAGCATGATTGATTCTTAACACAGCCTTGCCAGCAGAGTGCCAGGCCCACAAATGCTGTTTCCTACACTTACCAGCTGGGTGATCTTGGAGACCTCTCTGGGCTTCTATTTTCTCATCTTTATAATGGGGAAAATTGGGATAATCCTAACTGCCTCAGAGGGAAGTTGTGAGGATCAAGTCACAATCTGTGTAAAGTGCTTTAGAAGTAGAAATATATACATGATGTGTATGATCCTATGTGTACCGGCTGGTTCCCCTAAGACCGTAAGCTATTTGAAACCAGGGACTCTTCCATCTCTCTTTTGTCAGCATTACCATATGCACATGGTAAATATTCAGTGACTATGGGCTGAATTTTTCTCATTTGGGACCCCTACCCTTGAGTGGCTCATCCCTCTGTCTCCCTGAATGCAGGGCTAGAAGGAAGAAGGAAGGAAAGGAGCATATATTAAGCACCACACTGTGCTAAGCCCTTTACAGTTATTCTCCTCCCATCCCTGTAGCGTGCTGTTGTCTCCAGAAGCTGCCAGATCGCTCTCTGGGAAGAGATCTGCTGTGTCTACTCAAATCTCTCAGACAGATTCTTCTTCCTGTAGTGAACCGTTGTCTCCAGGCAGTTGCTGTTAACTCTTGTCCAGAGACGTGACTTCCCTTCCTGCAGAGAGCCCCATCAGGCCTGATGTAATGCAGAGACTTCTCCTCTTCCTGGAGTGTTGTCCTCCAGCCCTTGTAGTCCAATCTGCTCTCCAGGCCCAATATTGCCTCTTTTATCCTCCCAGAGAATGGGCATGGGATAATGCAAGGGCTTCTGGGAAGAACCACTTCAACCAATGAGCTTGCTCCTTCTAGGATTCCTAAGGTGTAAATTCCCTTTACAGGTCTGAGCCAGAGAACTGTCAAGTCAACCTGAGTTCTCACCTTGTAATTGTCCAGACAACCTGAGTTCTCACCTAGTAATCCTAACACATCCCCACAACCTCCTTACAAGGTAGATGCTGTTATGTCATTATTGTACAGAGGGTATGCTGAGGTGAAGGTTAAGGGCCTTGCCGAGGATCACACTCTAGTGTCTAAGTATCCAGGTCCAACCTCGAATCTTCTTGACTCCAGGTCCAGTGCCCCAGCCATGGCTTCACGTGGCTGCCTTAGCCCAACTGAACCACAGAAAGGTTGGGATTTTCCTGCCCTCCTCTCCTCTTCCTTTTCAGGCACTCTGCTCCACCTGTCTGGTTCATCTCCTAACTGACTTACTCTTCCACTGATTCACAATTTTTATACAAAATCCAAGAGATGTGACTTGAATCTCACTGATTGACACATCTGTCTTTCCCCTAGTGGCCCAAGGTCCTACAGTCCTTTCAAATGGACTAAGAGGGCCTCCTGGGAACAATTCGAGCTGGCTTCTCCGGGAGATGGAATAGGGACGGGACAGGGAGAGAGCAGGATGCAGTATCATTTCGGGGAAGCACATTTTTTCTCTACTGGAGAAGGAAGGAGGAGAAGGAGTGAAGCTGTCCAGAAATGGAGGCCAGACTTTTCCCCTACTCAGAAAAACATATATTAACAGCCCCAACCTACAAGCTGTCCTACCTACGGAGAGATGGAAACCCAGCAGAACTCAGTAGTCCCTGCCTGTCCCATTACTCCCCCCCCCCAGCTTTACTGGATGGGTCCAAGTCCCCTAAGCCTGGTTCTTTCCTTATCTCCTGGAAAAAGCCCCCTGGAGGAAAATAAGCAGGGATCAGAGGACCATTGAGTCCGAGCTATGAAAGGGTTAAATCTACTTGGCTTTAAACCCTTCCTGCATCAGATAAGTCCTAGGGTTTCCTCTTCCCTACCTTCCTCAGACTTTGATGTCAACTGGAGGCCTGGGGTCTGGGGCAGTCACTGGTGTTCAGGAATATTAAGCTGCTGCTTTTAAACCCTATTTAAAAAGAAACTTAGTTAGTCCTCTCAGACAGAGGGTCCTGGATCAGTTAAAGGAGGTTTCAAAGAAGGGATGCATTGATTAGCTCTGGACTATTGGGGAAAGCAGAACCTTGCCTAGTTAGGCCACCAGAGCTTCATCCCAGGGAAATGAAGCTTAAATGGCATCTCCAATCAAGGACCACCAATCATCCCTCCTCCCCATAGCAGCCTCCCACTGCTCAGCAGCTTCCGACACTTCAACAGTATGGAAACCTCATGCTATCTATACATGCTTCTTTATTCCTTTTTTCATCTTTATTTTTAAGTAGCTGTTTATTTTTCCAAATACATGCAAAGGTAGTTTTCAACATTCACCTTTGCAAAATTATGTGTTCTCTCCCTTCCTCCCCCATTCCCTCCCCTACACAGCCAGCAATCCACTATAAGTTACACATGCGCGATTCTTCTGAACATATTTCCACATTTGTCATGCTGTGCAAGAAAAATTCAGATCAAAAGGGGAAAAAAGCAAGAAAGGAAAAAAATAACACCCAAAATAATGCCCCAAAAGGATGAAAATACTATGCTTTTTCAGTCTCAATGTGAATGGCTCTCTCCATCCCAAGTCTATTGAATCACCTCATTGTTGAGAAGAGCCGTGTCTATCACGATTGATCCCATAATCGTTTTGTTGTTGTGAACAATGTTCTCTTGGTTCTACTCACTTCACTCAGCATCAGTTCATTTTAGTCTTTTTAGTTTTTTTCTGAAATCAGCCTGCTCATCTTTTCTTATAGAACATTCCATACCATTCATGTACCATAGCATATTCAGCCACTCCCCAATCGATGGGCATCCATTCAGTTTCCCACTACAAAAAGGGCTGCCACAGACATTTTTGCACATGTAGGGCCCTTCCCCTCCTTTATAATCTGTTTGGGATACAGGCCCAGTAGAGACACTGGGATCACAGCTATACATGTTTATCTCCAGCATTTGCTTCTCAGATATGAAACTCCTGACCTAAGCCCTAACTTACCATTCTGAGACTGTCCAAATCCTATCCAGGCTTCAAAGCATAGGATCACACCTCCTCTCTGAAGCCTTCCCTGATTGTCCTCTTCTTTAGAATCCTGCCTACCTACCACAGAGCAAATACATCTCTGTGCTATACATATATATATATATATATATATATATATATATATACATATACATATATATGTATATATGTGTATGTATGTATGTATATATATGTATGTATGTATAAATATATATGTGTTTTGTCCCCAGTCGGAATGTAAATTTGTCTAAGATGAGCACTTCCTGGGCTTCAGTTTCCCCTGTAGTCCATTCCAACTCTATATTTAGTATCCTATGATCCCTTGGGGTCAGTTTCCTCATCTGTAAAATGGGTTCAACTAGAGAACCTCTGTCTGGTTCCGATCTGGAGCCATGATCCTGGAACTGTGCCTTTTTTTTCCCTACACAATCCATCCTTGGGGCTCAGAAGAGGGTTGGGAAACCAACAGCAGAGAAAGAGAAATGAGTTAGATCATAGATACAGAATTTGGAGAGAAGAGTCCAACCCATTTTACAGATGAATAAACTGAGACCAAAAGACAGAGCAAGCAAAATGAAAGTGACTTGACTGAGATGACACATTTGAACTCACATTCTCTAATTCCAAAATCTTTTGTCTTTCTACTGTTCCAGCCTCGTATTCAGGGAAAGTTCCACTTCCCAAGGCACAGTAGGCTGTTCCTCTCACAATGTTCCATCTTCTACCTCCATGCTGCTCCATAGTTGGTTCCTCACACCTGGTGTGCACTCCCTATTTATCTCCTATCACCAGAATCCTTGTTTGTTGTTATACTTGAGTCATTTTCAGTAGTATCCGGCTCTCTGTGACCCCATTTTGGGTTTTCTTGGCAGAGATATTTACCATTTCCTTCTCCAGTTTATTTTACAGATGGGGAAACTGAGGCAAATGGGTTAAGTGATTTCCTGAGGGTCACAGAACAAGTGTTTGAGTCCAGATCTGAACTTGGGAAGATAAGTCTTCTTGATTCCTCATCTGGAGGTGTATCTACTGTGCCATCTTCTTCAAAGCTCAAGTCAAATCACAAACCTTTCCTGATGCTCCCCCCAGAAGCTAGTACTTCCTTCCCTGCCCAAATTAGCCTATATTCTCTTTATATCTATATATGTGTGTGTGTGTGTGTATTTGTTTATATATAGTACTTCCCTCCCTTCTCAAATTAACCTATTTCACTTTATATCTATATCTATATCTATATATATGTATGTATTTATATATAGTACTTCCCTCACTGCCCAAATTAACCTATATTTACCTTATATATACATCTCTAAGTGCATCCTTTATCTCCTCTGCTGGATCTGCAAACTTCTGAAGGCGAGAAATATTTAAATTTTATCTCAGTACTTAGTAGTACTGGTACCTGGGAAAGCTTTAATAAATGCTTGCTACTTGCTCGATTGCTCAGAACTTCTGAAGTGTTTGGAACTAAAGGCCTCCAGATTGAACAAACACCCAGTTCTGTGAGTCAGCCTCTCTGTTGGCCCCTGCTCCAGAACCATCTGGCTGGTACCTGATTATCATTTTCCATCTGCACGATCTTGTGCAATTTAATTCACTAAGGTGTTGAGAATCTCTGATTTCCTCGGCGTGAGAGCTTTCACCTGTGCAGAACACAACCCGATTATTACTTAGGAGGTGAGTCTTGGAGAACTGTCTGGGTCCCACAGAGACTACAGTAATAGAGCCAATAAGAGGCACGATTGGACCCTAGGTTTTATGCTCTCCCTCAGTAACTACATCTATAAAATGGGGGAGTTGAACTGGATGATGTCTGAGGTCTCTCCCAGCTCTGACTATGGACTCTCTTGACATTGTCTACAAATGCTCAGATGTAGCCTGTTCTTCAAGGTCTGTGATCACACCTTGCCATTCCCTCAAGCTCTTGCCCTAAACTTGCCTTCCTTTTCACTGTCCACTTCCTAGAATGTCCATTTCTTGCACCCATCATCTCCCTCCAGGTCCCCCCAACTAATCACTTTTCACTTTGCAATCTTAATTCCTACGAGGTCCTAATGCTGCTCTCTCCAAAGTCACTTAAGACCCCTTTAAATCTTGTACCCAATGGTTCTTTCTCAGTCCTTCTTCTTGAAAGCTCTCTCCTCTTCCTGGACACTTTTCTGTCTTGGCTGCAATGACTCTCCTCTCTGGGCCTCCCATCTTCTCAAGTGTTTCCTCTCGGTCTCTTTGGTTCAACCATTAGCCATCTCTTTCCCCCTTATGGGAAGCAATCCTGAGTCATCTTTTCTACTTCTATACACCCAATACTGTTACCCAGAGCTCTAGTTCCTAATAAATCAATTTTGATCTCTATGCAGATGATCCCAAAATCATATAACCAGCCCCTATAGCTCTTGAATCCTTCTCTTCTAACTCTCCAGCTGGATGGATGCCCCATAGAAGTCTCAGATTCAAGATCTCCAGAATTGGACTTGTTATTTCCCTTCTGTCCCTCCCCAACTCACACTACTCCAAAATCCCCTATTTCTTTTGAGGTGCTATCATATTCCCCATCATTGGGTTCATTACTTGGGTCTCTGCCCCTGATCTTCCCTACCCTCTATATTCAGTCAGTTGCCAACACTCCTCAATCTTACCTCCACTACTTGTCTCACGTCCATCTCCTTCTCTTTAGTTACATTGCCACTATTTAGTGCAGATCCTCATTACCTCTCACCTCCTAATTAGTCTCACCACCTTCAGACTCCCTTCTCACCACCCAGCCTCCATATGGCTGCCAAAATAATCTTCCTATGGAAGAGTGCCTGGCGATTCCAAGAGACTCATCATGGAAAATGCTATCCACATCCAGAGAAAGAACTATGGAATCTGAATGTGAATTGAAGCATACTATTTATACCTTTTTGGTTTTTTTCTTTCTCGTGGTTTTTCCCTTTTGTTCTGATTCTTCTTTTACAACATGACTAAGATGGAAATGTGTTTAATATAATTGTACATATATAACCTGTATTAAATTTCTTACTGTCTTGGGGAGAGGGAGGAGAGGAAGGGAGGGAGAAAAAAAATGTGAAACTCAAAATTTTATAAAAGTAAATGTTGAAAACTATCTTTACGTGTAATTGGAAAAAATAAAATACAATTATGTTAGGAAAAAAAGAAGAGTCTCTGTGACTCTTCTACTCAAAAAACCTTCATGGGTTTCCCATTGCTTATGAAGTACAAATTCAGTATGGCACTGAAGGTCTTCCACAACCTAATTTTCACTAACATTTCTGACCCAATTTTGTACTATTCTTACAAGGTAGAGTGGTTAGAATTCTGGAATTAGGGTTAGAAAAGTCAAATCCTGTCTTTTAACATGTTCTATCTGTGTGATATTGGCCAAGTCATAGCATCTAGGAGTCTGGACTTTATCAGCAATTGGGGATAATCATAGCAATGACCTTATGGGATTGCCAAATGAAGAATATACACTATATATGTGTGTGTGTGTGTGTGTGTGTGTGTGTGTGTGTGTGTGTGTGTGTAGATAGATGGATAGATATGTGTGTATATAGATGGATGGATATGTATATACATACACACATATATGCAGTCACATATACCTATATATGCAGGTATTGTGTATGTGTATAACTATAGTGCTATAAATGTTAAAGAACTCTATAAATACTATAAATGCCTGAAAGCCAGCCCCTCCCTTTTTATCTTTGCCTCTGAAGTCTTGTCTTCCTTCAAAGCTCATTTCTGGTACCACCTGATGCTTGAAGCCTTCCCTGAGACCTCCATCCTGCTGGTACCAAACACAGTAATTTTAATATTCTCTCCCTCCTCCATTTTGCACTTGTCCCAATTAATTCTGCATAATTGGGGTATTGCTGTGAAGATCAAATTAACTAATATATGTAAAATGCTTTGAAAAACCACACATAAAAGCTACACATTGGGAGAATCAATAGGAAAATATAAGTTTTTGGAGGGCAGGAAGACAGTTCTAAAAAGAGTGATTGGTCTAAAGTCAGGCCACCTGTGTGACCTTGGGCAAGTAACTTAATTTCTCTGTTCCTCAGTTTCCTTATCTGTAAAATGATTACTCTCTCTCTCTCTCTCTCTCTCTCTCTCTCTCTCTCTCTCTCTCTCTCTCTCTCTCTCTCTCTCTCTCTCCACTCCCTTTCTCTCCTTTTCTCTCAGTCTGTCTCTCTCCTTTTCTCTCTGTCTCTCTTGTTTTTCTGTCTGTCTGTTTCTCTCTCTCTCTCTGTCTGTCTCTCTCAGCCTGTCTCTCTCTTTTTCTCTCTGTCTCTCTTTCTGTCTGTTTCTCTCTTCTCCTCTTTCTGTCTCTGTTTCTCTCTTCTCCTCTCTCTGTTTCTGTCTCTCTGTCTCTCTCTGTCTCTCTCTGTCTCTCTCTCTCTCTCTCTCTCTCTCTCTCTCTCTCTCTCTCTCTCTCTCTCTCTTTCTCTTTCTCTCCCTCTTTCTCTCTCTCTCTCCTTCCCTCCCTCCCTCCTTCCTTCTCTCTCTGTCTCTGTCTCTTTCGCCCTTTCTAGCTCTGAATCTATAATCCTACAGTGATCTCATTTTTGTCTTTGTATTTCAATGCTTCATATATAATCTATCCCATATAACAAACGTTCAAAAAATCTGTTCAATTAATGATTCTATTTATTTATGGCGGAGGCCCTTTTTTAAGGGCAAACAGACACTCTCCAAGCAACTGCGAATGGATTGTAAATCCTGGGTTAACCGTGCAGAGAGAAGAGCTGGCTACTGCTTTCTTGAATCCCACAGTGGAGACTTCTGAGAAGTGAGTTCACTTGTTGTGTGAATCTGGATTTTCACACAGGGGTCCCTGATGATGGTCTGCCTCTGGCCCTCCAGCCCTATCCCCGAAGCCCCTCAGGTTGGTGGGGAAGAGTGGAGGCTCCTGCTCCAGCTCAGACCGGGGCCTCTTTAAAAACTGCCGTTGGAAGAAGCTCCCGAGCTGGAGAGTCTGGGGCTGCTGCTCACTTGGTAGATGTTTTCCCCGTATAAACCACATCAAAGAGGGGAAACCCACCGGGGCTTGGCCTGGCACCAAGAATTTCCAGCCAATCTGGGCAGGGACAAGTTCAGTCAAGAGAACTGACATTTTATCTGAGCTTGGACCCAGATTTCACACTTGGCTTTGGGGGGTGGGAGGGAGGCCTGTTCCTGGGCAAACTCCTGGAGCCTCCCACAGGGACCCACCTGGAGTGACTGGGAAAGGGCTGGTTCATGATCACAGGGCAGGGGAAGAAGACTGCCTCAGGTTGGGGAGATCTGGATTCAAATCCTGACTCGTGTGGGCAATTTCATGAGCTAACCACTTCCCGAAGCCTTTTCTGGTCTACTCAGTTGTTTCTCCTCTACTACCTCCAATAAAATAAAATAAAACAAATCTTTTATATTTACTAATCTGTGCATATATTACTCTTTCAGTGGGTAGCTAATATTTATATGGCTCTTTAAAGTTTCAAAGCAATTTACATATGTTATTTCATTTGATCCTCACAACAATCCTATAAAATAAGTGCTATTATTGTCCCTGTTTTATTTTTGAGGCAAAGATTAAATGATTTGTACAGGATCACACAGCCAGTAAGTAGCAAGATCAGATTTGGACTTGTCTTCCTAACCATGTGGGAGTTAATCTTATCTCTGTCAGCTACTAGCTGTTTGATCTTAGGTGAAGTACTTAGCCCCTCTTTGCCTCAGTCTCCACATCTATAAAATGGAGACAATAATGGCCTACCTCATAGAATTGTGGGGAAGATTATCTTATATATTCTGTAAAAAAAAAAAAAAGTCTTTGTAAACTACTTTGTAAACTACCAGCATGCTATCCAAATGTTGTACGCTATCTTTTACTGAACCAAATTCTCATTGGCAGTAGGAATCTCCCAGAGAATGTCTGAAAACCATTTCCCCCCATAGTTTTAGAGGTAAAGCTGAGAGCTGCTGGGGGATTTTTAGTTCTGTTAATTGTGAGCCCCAACCAGGGTGGTCCTCATTGCTTAATGAGGCAGAGTGTGAGGGGATCTTAGAAATGCTAAAATAAAGTTACTAGGGGCAGCTGGGTGACCCAGTAGATAGAGCACCAGACTTGGAATCAGGAGGACCTGAGTTCAAATCTGACCTCAGACACTTAATGCTTCTTGGCTGTGTGACTCTGGGCAAGTCATTTGGCCCCAATCGCCTCAGTCAAAAATAAATAAATAAATAAATCAAATGCTTTAGACAAATTCAAAGAGGAGAGATGACATCCAAATGAAAGCTTATTGCCAGACGGGCTACCTGGGCTGAGTTTTGAACACAAAGAAGTTTTCAACAGGTCAACATTCAGATAGAGCTGCCCCAAGCATGTGGGACTGGGCAGTTCCATTTTGGCTGGGACACAGAGGAAGAGAAAGGTAGCTATGTAAAATAAAGCAAAGCTTCTTAAACTGTGGGTCACAATCCCATATGGGAGCTTGTAACTGAATGTGGGAGTTGTGAAATTATGATTTATTATCAGTAAACGTGTGATTTGTATACTTATTTTATATACTTATATAACTGAGATCACATAAAAATTTCTTAGACAAAAAAGGGTCGTAAAAAGTTTTTAAAAGCCCTGAAATAAAGCCAGAGAATTAAGCTGGAGTCAGACTATGTAAGATTTAAAATTCCAAAATTTATATCTTTATTCTAGTGACAATAGGGAGCTACCAAAAGTTGTTATTTTTTTTAATGGGGGAGGGTTTGGAGAGAGTGACAGACTGTCAAAAATTACCTCAAGAATAATCTGCTATAATCCTCTTCAATTTACAGATGAGGAAACAGTCCCAGAGAAATTAAGCAATTTATTGCGAGTCCTACAGTGGACAAGTGACAAATCTGGGTTTTGAACACAAATATTCTGATTGGGAGACAACCAGATTGCTCAGCTCATAGAGTCAATAAGACCTGAATTCAAATTGAGCCTCAGCCACTTAGTGGCTGTATGATCCTCACAAATTAGCTTCTGTTTGCATTAATCTGTTGGAGAAGGAAATGAAAAACCACTCCAATATCTTAATGAAAAAAACAACCCATGGTCAGTATTGGTGTGATATGGTCCACAGGATCATGAAGAGTTGGACAGGACTGAATGACTGAACAACAGAAGCCCTCCTTCCAAATCCAACATACTTTCTAGTGTACAGTGGATAGAGCTCTGGATAAGCATCAGGAAGAGCTGAATTCAGATCTGCTCTCAGACACTTTACTAGCACGCCCATTTTTCTTGTCTGCCTTAGTTTCCTCTGTAAATGAGAATCAATAATAACCTACCTCCCAGGATTGTTATGAGGCCCCAATAAGATAATATTTGCAAAATTTAAAATGCTCTATAAATGCTTGCTATTGTTATTAAGTAGAGTGAGGAGCCAGATCGAATGATATCAGAATCATTACTCCATGTTGCCAAAATGACTCTGAGCTTTCCAGTCTGGTGATGGTGGGAACAAGCACAGAAATAGTGAAGTTGGGATGAGGGGTACAATTTATACCAGGAAAGGAGAGTGGAACCTTCCCAAATCTGTTTAATGAGGAGTCGGATCCTTTCAGGTAAGGCTCGCAAGGCTATCTTTTTAAAGGAGAAATCATCTTTCCTTTGACAACACCATGGGATGGCAGGAGGTAAAGAATGTGACAAACACTGCTAGGAGCAAAATGATAAATTAATGTAGTTGAGAACTGAGGAGGGAGGCAGTCAAGCAGAAAAATGTAAACCCATTATCACCTGGTCCCCTGCTCCAATTGCACACCAATTAGGGAGGAATGAGAGGAGAGGCAGAGTCTTCTCCTTGTTGGGTGTCTGCTAAGTGGGGAGCCTGCAGAAGGGTTGCAGATGCTAAGCACCTGAGTCTACCAGAGACAAATCTGCTTTTATCACCTGACAAAAAAAAGGGACATCAAGGGATTGGAATTGGTATAAGACCTTACATTTATCCCCATTAAATTGTTTATGAATCTCACTGAGGAAGCCCCGGAGTGTACCTACTTCCTGGCACCCCTAAATATCCCCTGTAAAATCAATTGTTCTCTGCCCCAGCTGCTCTATAGTCCCGAGAACTGGGAAGGCAGCTTTCTTTGGGAGAATGACAATTCCCATGCCTTTATTCCTCTGTTAGTCCCACAGGATCCTGCTCTGTCCCCAGTTGAAAACAGCTAACTCAGGGCATTTTTCATCAAAACTTTTATATCATCTCTAGTAAATCTATTATTAACATGTTGTGAGAAATATAGTATTAAAGAATAATTAGCTGTAAATATTTATATGAAACAATACTCCAAATCACTAATCAGAAGGGTAGGACAAATCTCTCACACAAGTGCAAACAGACCTTGTACCCAGCAAATAGACAAAGGTGACAAATAATAGGAGCAGTCGATGTTGGAGGGCTTATGGAAAGACAGGCATAGTACACTGCTGGTGTAGCTGCAGAATAGGCTTACCCTTCTTTTACATATATATATTATATATATACACACAAACATATATGTATATATGTATGTATGTATGTATATATGTATATCTTTTACTTTCAAAACACATGCATAGATAGTTTTCAGCATTCATCCTTGAAAAATCTTGTGTTCCCATGTAAAATGTATGGGATTGCCTGTCATTGGGGGGAGGGAATAGAGGGAGGGGGGGGATAATTTGGAAAAATGAATACAAGGGATAATATTATAATATATATATATAATAAAAAATTAAAAAAAAAAAAGAAAAATCTTGTGCTCCAAATTTTTTTCTCCCTTCCTCTCTCCCTCTCACACCATTCCCCAAGATGGCAAGTCTCCCAATATATGTGATTCTTCTATACATAGTTCCACAATTATCATGCTGCACAAGAAAAATTTAGATTAAAAAAAGGAAAATGAGAAAGAAAACAAAATGCAAACAACAAAAAAGTGAAAATACTATGTTGTGATCGGCATTCAATACCCATGCTCCTCTCTCTGGGTGCAGATGGCTCTCTTCATCACAAAACCATTGGAACTGGCCTGAATCACCTATAGGCTTACCCTTCTTTTTTATTTAATAGTTCTTATTTACCAGATATATGCATGGGTAATTTTACAACATTGACAATTGCCAAACCCAATTTTCCCCCTCCTTCCCCCCACCCCAGATGGCAGGTTGACCAATACATGTTCAATATGTTAAAGTATAAATTAAATACAATATATGTATACATGTCCAAACAGTTGTTTTGTTGTACAAAAAGAATCAGACTTTGAAATAGTGTACAATTAGTCTGTGAAGGAAATCCAAGGCTTACCCTTCTTAAAAGCAATTTGAAGTTAAGATCAGAAAATGACTAAACTGACCAGACCCTTTGACTCAGGATTGCATATGTAACCCTTATGAGGTCAAACAGAAAGAAAAAAAGGTCTCAAATGTACTAAGATATTTATGCTAGTAAGACTTTTTGTAGTAGCAAAAATGGAATCAAAGATGCTAATAATTTGGAAAATGGTTACACAAATTGTGGTTTATACACATAATGAGACACTACTATGCCATAAAAAGGAGAAAATATGAAGAATTCAGAGGAATGGGCAGATATATAAACTGATATAGGGCAGAATAACAGAGAGAAGTAAACAATATATACAATGATTATTACAGTATAACAACAACAACAACAAAATTAAACTGAATCCTAGGTGATTATAATCACCACCCTTGATCCCGAAAGATAGGACAATTCATCTTCCTTTTTTTCCTATTATGGATAGGAAACACTACATATAAGATTCAGTTGTTAAATTCAGTTGATGTGTTGGTTAAGTTTGTGGAGTTTTTCTTTTTGTTTTAAACATTTCTTTTTTAGCTTTTGTTTTGAGAGATGAATTACTTTAATATTTCTTTTTGGTTTTCTGTTTTAAGAGATGAGTTACTATGTCAAGGGAGGAAGACAAGATATTGAAGTGAAGGAAATATGCATAGGAGAATTATTGAAATTACAAAATTTCAAGATGGCAGTAAAAATATTTTAAAGAGGGATCACAAAAAGGGCCATATTTAACAGGGAAATCTTTCTAGAGCAGATGAGCTGAATGCAGCACGACTCCAGCAGCACCAGCTAAACTCATCACAGTCTGTGACCACTGAGACCCAGAAGGCCATTCCCCTGTGGGGAGATTCATATGGCAGACACCAGAGCCCTGACCTTGCATGGGTCACCAACTTGGAATGTGCAGAGGTGGCAAAACAGACAGGCATCCCCTGCTGGGGTCCCCAGCTCAGTGATTCTAGCCTCTCATCCTTAGGGAAGGTCAGATCTCAAATACTGTTCCCCAGGCCCTTTTCCAAGTCCTGCATCTTTGAATGGGCCCCAAACTGTAATTATCCTGAGGAGCAGAATTAAGCTACTGAAGTACATGTGTTGGGTGATGAAGTGGGCTTGGGCAGGGTAATCCCTAGAGCCCTGAGAAGCCTCCCGCCACCCCTCCCCTCAACTCCCCAGCCATGGCTCTTGTGTCAGTCCTTAGAACTGCTCTCAAGAAGACTGATTCTTTCTTTCAGTGTTTTCTAATTTATTTCAATAGACCAGCATGGAGTCCATCACCACTGGCCTTCTTATAATTTTTCTCACAAGACATTCTGTCTTTTCACCTGATGTCCTTCAATGTTCTCCCTCCAGACTTCCCTCCAATCCCACCTTCTTCAAGACGTCTTTCCTGCTTCTTCCCTATGACTAGTGCCTTCCCTCTGAGAGTGCTCCCAGCTTATCCTCTATGTATACTATTTACACATAATTGTTTGTGTGTACTCTTTCCCAATTAGACTGTAAGCTCCTAGAGGGCAGGGACTGTTTTTGTTTTTTTTTTATATCTCCAGTAAATGTTTGTTCATTTACCCAGTGTCCTCTGTCCCCAGAGAGGTTATCTGCCAATCAACACACTTTCCCTCTAATTTTTATTTACTCTGATGCATCTGTGAGGAATAGATACCCTCCTTATAGAAAACTGGTGGAAAGTCATTTCCTCAACTATAAAATGGGGATGATATCAGGCTCTATCTCACCTGCTTGTTGGCAATCAAATAAGACTTGTATTTGTATACAAATACTTGGGAAAAGTGTTAACAGAATGCCTGACACCCAGAATGTGCTATATAAATACTTATTCCCCCTTCCTCTTCCTTCCAGGAATACAGATTCCAATCTCTCTTAACCCTTTCTTCCATGGGAATCCTGGCATTTTCTATTATAAATTCTTGCCATAGAATTTATGCCATTTGTCCTAGGTATTCCTCCAATTCTATTGGTCAGTCATTTCAGTCACGTCCAACTCTTTGTAATCCAATTTTGGGTTTGCTGAAGCCCAGGTACGAGAGTGGTTTGCTTTTTACTTCTCCAGCTCATTTTACAGATGAGGAAACTGAGGCAAACAGGCGTAAATGCCTTGCTCAGTCACCCAGCTGGAAGTTTCTGAGGCGGGATTTGAACGTAGGAAGATGAGTCTTCCTGTTCCAAGCCCAATGAGCTATATACTGTGATTCCTACCTAGTTACTTACTACCCCTTGAATGCCAGTGCAGTATACCAGTTTGTATCCCTCACCTTTGTTAAAAGCAACTAGGTAGAGAAGTAGAACAGTTGGGTGGCTTAGTGGATAAAGTGCTGGTCTAGAGTCAAGAAGATCAGATTTCAAATACGATCTCAGACACTTGTGATCCTGGGCAAATCACTTAATATGTTTGCCTCAGTTTCCTCATCTGTAAAATGAGCTGGAGAAGGAAAAAGCAAACCAAACCAGTGGGAAGAAAACTCAAAATGGGGTGATGAAAGTCAGACAAGACTGAAAAATCACCAAACAATAACAAAATATTCACAAAATGGATACACATATATGTAACTATAGAGGGATATAAACACAAAGTAGCTCTTAACAAATGCTCTCATATATGTGTATGTATGCATGTGTACACATGAATAACAAATAATGTGAATCTTGTAAAGTAGTAAAATTATTTGCATTCTTTTTGCATATTTCCAGTGGGTTGGAGCCAATGACCATATTCTGCATAATTAAAATTTCAAGTACCATGAATTTATATATATATCTGTAACGTGTGTAAACATTTCATAGAATTCATTGTACAAATTGGGACCTATTTGTAATATTATTTTACTTTTCTTTCATTAGATTATAAGCTACTTGAAAGCAGGAACTACATCCTATTTGTTTTGGTATCTCCTTACATGATTCACCTGTATCTATAGTCAATTTTGCTTTGTTTTGTTGCTCAGTCAAATCCAATTCTATGACCCCATTTGGATTTTCTTGGCAAAGATAATGGAATGCTTTGCCATTTCCTTCTCCAGAGTTAAGTGATTTTTCCAGTTAGGAATATCTGAGACTGGATTTGAACTTGTAGGAAGATGCATTTTCTTGACTTCAGAACCAGTGCTCTATCCACTATAGCGCCACCTATCTGCCCCCATCTACAGTCAACATGAGGCACATACAGGAGAAGTGGATCACAAGATTTGCTTAGAAAGTAGTACAATTGGTCATTCAACAAACCCATGTGGTAATTACACATAATAGACACTTAAATATCTATTGAATGAATGAACAAAGACACAATCTTTTCAGAGATGTAACTCATTTTCTTCTCCCAACCAATAAGAATGGACTTTCTTGCTTCTAGTCTTGGAAAACAATTGGTCTTCTTATCTTTAAAAGTTATAAGATTTAAAATCATAGTATCATTGACCAATCCCTTGATGGGTCTGAGTCTCATTTGTCTCTCATGAGTATGTCTGAGACTCATTTGTAAAATACAGGTATAAGATAAGATGATCACTAAGCCTCTTCCTGATTTAACATTCTATAATTGTAATGCGACTAAAATAATGTACATCCCTGAGTACTGAGACCACCTCCTTCACAACACCTCCTGTATTCTTCCCCTTCTCATCAGTCCCATAACTGCAGGCCTAATTTCAAGCTCTCCCTCCCTCTCACCTAGACTCTCCCATCATCAGTCTTCCTGCCTCAAGTCTCTCTCCACTTCCATTCATCCTCCATTCACCTGCAAAATGATTTTTCCAGTGGTTCCCTCCAAGATCAAGTATAAAATTCCTTATTTGGCATTCAGAACTTTCCTAATCTAGCCTTTCATTCTTCTCCATGCTACTCTCCTTAGTGCTCTGCAAGACCTATATGCCTAAACTAACCCAGAAGCAGGTCCTCAAAACACAAGACTCCATTTTTCATTTTCTGCTCTGGGTACTAGCTGTCTCCATGTCTGGAAGACCCTCTCTTCTCATTTCCGCCTCTTGGTTTTTGGGCTTCTTTTACATAAATCCTTACCTGAGAAGGTCCTCTATTTCTAAGGGCTAGTGCTTTCCTCTCTGAATGTTTCCATATAGTGTGCACATAGCAAATATTATCTCATATCATCCTTATAACAATCCTGGGAGATAAGTGCTATTATTATCCCCATTTTACAGATGAAGAAACTGAGGGAGGCAAAAATAAAGTGACTTGCCCAAAGTCACAAAGCTTTTAAGTATTAGAGGCCAGGCTCAGGTCTTCCTGAGTCCAGACCCTGCACTCTAACCACTTGGAGAGGCAGTGGGAGGAAGGTTGAGTCCAAAGGGAACAAGAGAACTGGGTTCAAATCCCATCTCCTTCAGTTCTTAGCTCTGTGAAGTTGTTTGATGTTCCTAAGCCTCCAAATCCTCATCTATAAAACATGGATAATGTTGCTTGCCCTCGTATCTCCTGAGTTTGGCTGTGGTGGGGAAATTGTTTTCTTTAAAGGTTTATAGAGTGGTAAGAGGAATGAAGATCTTGGG
This sequence comes from Sminthopsis crassicaudata, assembly GCF_048593235.1. Taxonomy (NCBI): domain Eukaryota; kingdom Metazoa; phylum Chordata; class Mammalia; order Dasyuromorphia; family Dasyuridae; genus Sminthopsis; species Sminthopsis crassicaudata. The sequence goes on along the minus strand of NC_133618.1, from coordinate 34,448,671 downwards.
CTCACCCCATGAACTCTCTCATCCTGACTCTCCTCTAGGGCACTGGGCTCTCTCTGGTCCATCCTGCTCTTCTACCTGCTCTTCCAGGTCATGAGGCAGTTGGTCCTTGATGATGAAAATTTTATGGGATGGAAAAATATCCCCATCAATTAAAACTGGAAAGAACTTTGAGGATTTCCTAATTCAATCCTCTCATTTAAAAAAATGATTTAATATTTTACTTTTTTTCCAGTCATATGTAAAACAAATTTTAGCATTTGTGTTAAAAAAAAATGTGAGTTCCAGATTCTCTCCCTTTCTCCCTCTCCATCCTCCCTCATTGAGAAAACAAGTGTAAAGTCATGCAAAACATTTCCATAAAATGTTTAACAGATAAGGAAACTGAGACTTAAGAGTTAAACTTACTTGCCCAAGGTTAGCTAGATAGCATCAAAGGAAGGATTTGAATTCAGTTGGGCTGAATTCCTTTATATTTTTGCCATTACCTTCCCTCCCTATTTCAACCCTGTCACTATCAATGAAGCAGAGTACACACACACACACACACACACACACATACACACACACACACACACACACACACAAACACCCCCCCAAAAAACAATCTCGTGGGCCCCTTTGAAGAATTATTATACTCTGAGCAAGAGACTTGATCCTTGCTCTTGGATTTCTTCCCTTGTCTCCCCTAGGACTGAAGAAGGAAGAAGTACCAGCATATTTACTCCTCCTTCACTTTTAACACTGACAGTTTCCTTCCCCTTCCTTTGAGAAGATTCCTCAGTCTTTCTATTTGGGCCTTTTTGGATTTCATTTATAGGATAATAGATTTAAAACTGAAAGGAACCTTAGAGGTCATCAAGACTAACCTCCCCATCTTACAGATAATGGAATTGAGGCAAATTAGTTATGTGACTTGCCCAGGATAACTCACCTAGGAAGGGTCTGAAGCAGGATTGAATTCAGGCTTCTTAATCCTAAATTCTGTTCCCCATCATCCCAATCCCTCACTGACTAGCCCCTTCAGGCTTTGCTAGGGAGAACAAAAAGTTAAGAAAGAGGAAGGAGAATTGAGAGGGCAGAAAGAGAGACAGAGAGACAGAGACAGACAGAGACAGAGAGATAGAAACAGAGAAAGACACAGAGACAAAAAGAGAGACAGAGAGAGAGAGAATTGGAAGAAGAGAAGAAAAGAAGAGGAAGAGAGAGAAGAAAGAAAAGGAAAGAATAGCTCTAAATTATTTAGGACTGAATATCTGTTCTTTGCAAACATAATATTAAATCTGACAAGAAAGCTCAGAAATCAGGGAGTTGAGTGTTAAGGGCATTCTACAGCTGAGGAAAAATTAAGTGATTTGGCTGAGATCATAGAGCTTGTTAACTGGCAAAGGAAGGACTGAGACAAAGGTCTCCCAAGGCCAAAGGCCAGACCTAGAATTGAAGAGCCACAGACTATGAGACCCTTAGAAGTCATTTAGTCCGGCCCTTTCATTTTACAAATGAAGAAACTGAGACACAAAGAGGGGATATTTGGGGCCCACATTTATATAAGTAAACTGTAATTGAACTTGGGTCTTCTGACATCACGTATCATAGAATTTAGGGTTAGAAAGGACATTAGAGACCACGTGGTTCAGCACTCCCCCCCAATTTCTCCATTTCAGAGTTGTTGAAACTGGGCCCAGAAAGTGATTTTCCCTATAACACACAGATATTGACTATCAGAGGCTAGATTTAAATTAAATCTCAGGTTTTTTTTTTCTTTGTTATCATATTGTTTAGTCAATCAACAAATATTTGTTGTGTCTGCTATGCGTCAGGTATTGTCTTAGACGCTGGAGATAGGAAATAAAAACCAATCCTAACTGCTACCCCTTAGCTCCAAATTCTGGGATAATTTATCCCCACTCAGAAATGGCAGAAACAGCATCCGGCTTCCATCTATTCATCTTTCCCGTGCTCTCCTTCCTGGAAGAGGCTGAGCACTCCCTCCCCCACCCCTCTGCCCCTCTAGGTGCTTATGAAGCAGAGCCCCCTGTTCCTGAGGCTTCCACACGGAGGAAATGAAAGAAAAGCTGCCAGAGAAGCAGCAAAGGTGGGATTTCAGTCCCTGCAGACTCCCCCATTCTTTTCCTGAGACCCAAATCCCACACTCACTCACTTCACAGCACTCACTTTTAACCTGCCAAATGCCACTAAATCTGAAAATTAAACCTCTGATTACAGAATGTCTTTTGATGTAAAAATGTGGGGGTTTTTAAAATGTAATTATTCGTACACTAAGGTTTTAATTGTGCTGCTTTTCTTTCTTTTTAAGGGCAAGGTGATTCCCCCGCACCCCTCCCCACTCCCCACTACCACCTCAAAGCCTGTTGAGGCAGCTCCCCCAAGGATGTGTAAGAGAGGGATTGGCAGGGTGCAGGGGGGAGGGGCACTGGCCTGGAAATCAGAAGCTTGGGTTTCCAGTTCCAGTTCTGCAGCTGTGTGACCTTAGGCAAGTCCCCAGAGCTCCCTGGGTCTAGGTTTTTTTTAATCTGCAAAATGAGGGGACCCAACAGGATGATCCCCTCCTTTCTAACAGCTTTCACTTCTGATCTAGTTCACCCTACATTCTGCCTCGTTTTTGAACTCTTGCTGAAGTTCTTTCTCTCTGGTCAGTTCAGGGACCTGAGCTGAATGGTTCTCTTAACGATTTTCCATGACTCTCCCTCAATTCATTCCATCCAAACTCTCTTTGTTTGCCCATTTCCCAGATCACTCATGCCTGGAACACTTTTCCTTCCCCATCTCTGCTTGTTGAAATTCCTTCTCTTCCTTCAAGGTTCAGCTCAAGTGACATCCCCTTGAGGAGAGCTTTCTCATCTCCCAAATTATTGCTGCTCTCACTGAGAATTATTTTGCATTTAAAAAAAAATATGAGATATAGTAGAGCTAATTAGAAGGAAGTGGGTTGAAACCTCACCTCTAGCAGATAATAACAGTAACTCACACACACATAGGACCGACTATATACTATGCTAAATGCTTTACAAATTTCTCAATTTAATCCTCACAACTCTTCTCTTATATCTCCATTTTATAAAGGAGGAAAATGAGAAACACAAGTTAAATGCCTTAGCCAGGCACATAGCTAGAATTATGGAAGGTTGGATTTGAACTCAGATTTTCCACACTTCATAATCAGCCCTGTTATCCATTGCACCACTAACTTGCCTAAAGTCACAGATAAGGAATTGCACCTCTGCCCCTAAAGTAGAGTTCTTTCGATTGTTAACCAAGCTGCCTCCAGGTAATTCAGGGATTTTCCTCTCCGGGAAGTCAGAACTTAAAAATGGATAACTGAGGGCAATAATATCAGGTTTTAAGGTTTAAGACGCACTTTTACAACTCCAGGAAGGAGGTATTGCAGAGAATATTCCACCCATTTTTCAGATAAAGACTTTGAAGTTAGAACACATTAAATACCTTGCCCAGGGTCAGTCACTGAGCTAGTAAGCATAAAAAGTAGAATCTGAAACCAAAACCAGGTTTCTTTGCGCAGTGTGTTCGTTCCAAGAATTCGAGAAGAATTCAAGTTGGAAGCAAAGTATGAGATCCTTGGAGGGAAGAGCTGGACTTGATTTTCAGATGAGAAAACAGAGATCCTTTATTTTGAAGGGGAGATAACAGAAAAAGTAAATTTCATAGATTTATAGAAAGGTTCCCAACCAACTACTACTGAAAAAGGAATTCTCCTTTATGAAAAATCCACCAGCCTTTTGAATTGTAGGGAGTCCATTTAAAAATCTTTGGTGGAGAACTCAGCCCTACCAAAGGTTCCCAGTCCATTTTTGGACACCTTGAGCTGTTAGAAATTTGTTTTTGCTTTGCTTGAGAATAGTATCTAAACTGGACCCCTCAGTCCTTGTGTTCCTTGCTTCTGGGTTCACCTTCTATGACCAAACAGAACAAATGGAATCCCTCTTTCACCTGACAGTTCTTCAGACACTTGAAGTCTGGCAAGTCTTCTTTTCTCCAGAGCACTCCTATTTTCTTCAATTGATCATTGTATGACATGGACGTAAGAGAAGCCTGGTGTGATCTTGTATTCATCTTCTGGTCTCCCCCAGCCTCAGTTTCCCCATCTGTCAAATGATTTAAAAGCTTCTAAAATCCCTTCCCCATCTGGAGATGCAAATCCTGCCATCCGTTCACCATGCCAGTTGCTTTCCAAGAGACTTAATCAAGACGACAAGATAAAATAAAGATGGCGTCTTCTTTCTGATTCCAAATCTCAGCTTGTCGCCCTATTCTATCTCCCTGGCTAGGTGGAAGGCACTCACTGACGCCATCCTGAGCAGAGGTCAGACAGGGTGAGTTTGACTTTCTAGGCTCTAATATTAGGGTGACTAATGTATGCAAAGTTCATATAATAAGGAGCATTTGTTCTTCAATTCAGTGATGTCTGACTCGTCATGACCCTGTGAATCATGCTGTCTGTGGGATTTTCTTGGCAAAGATATTGCTGTTTCCTTCTCCAGTGGATCGATGCAAAGTTAAGTGACTTGTTCAGGGTCACACAGCTGGTAAGTCTAAGGCTACATTTGAACTCGTCTTCTTGACTCCAGACCCAATGCTTTATCCCCAGAGCCATCTAGGAGTCTGCTTCCCCTTAATTAACTGGGTGGGCAGTTAATTAAGTGTCTGGTCTCAGATTGGAAAGATTCTTCTTCCTGAGTTCAAATCTAGCTTCACACACTGGTTGTGTGACCCAGGGCAAGTCATCTCACTCCCTTTGTCTCAGTTTCTTCACTTGTAAAATGAGCTGGAGAAGAAAATGGCAAATGACTCCAAACAAACAAACAAACAAAAAAACCTTTCAGGGGAGTCACAGAAAATTGGACCAAACTGAACAGCAATGATAATTAACTGGGAAATTAGCTGACCAGCCCTTAGAGAAACAAAAAATTCTCCACTGCCTGCCCTAAAATAGCTTCTCCAAATAAACTTAACTTCCCAATGGGGATCAGAGATGGGACAACACAATTTGGAGGCATTAGGGAAGATAGGGACTTTCTTTTTTTTTTTTAATTAATTTTATAATTATAATTTTTGACAGTATATATGCATGAGTAATTTTTAAATAACATTATCCCTTGTATTCATTTTTCCAAATTTTCCCCTCCCTCCTTCTATTCCCTCCCCTAGATGATAGGCAATTCCATACATTTTACATGTGTTCCAGTATAACCTAGATACAATATATGTGTGTAAATCCAATTTTCTTGTTGCACAATAAGCATTAGATTCCGACAGTATAAGTAACCTGGGTAGATAGACAGTAGTGCTAACAATTTACATTCACTTCCCAGTGTTCCTTCTCTGGGTGTAGTTGTTTCTGTCCATCATTGATCAGCTGGAAGTGAGGAAGATGGGGACTTTCAATGGACTCTGCTGCCCCCTCCTGGGTTCAGACAGAACTGTGGCTCACTCCCATAGCCATGGTCAGAGGCTGTGGGGGCTCCCTCCCTACCCCAGCTCAGAGGGGTAGGCTACCTTTAAAGTTCTATTTCCAGCCGCTCCACAACTAGGGACGACTTAAAGTACATGGAAGTGTGGAAGGTGAGCCTCCTTGCTTGATTACCGGCTTCCAATGTTTCCCAATATTTTTCCAATGTAATCAATACTGGCCCTTGGTTCCAAGTAGACACTTTTTATCATGTTAAACAAATATCTTTCCCTTTCTACTTCCTATTTTCCTAGAAAAAGCTCACAGATCTGGAAGACCCAGAGCTGATTTTATAACACTATAAAATTTTTAGGTCGTCCCTGTTTGTAGGCAATGGAGAAGACAGAGTATTGAAAGGGCCAACAGCTGATGTAAGAAGAATAATATAAAATATATACGTTGATTAAATGAATAAAAGTAATTTTTAAAATATTTACTATGTGCTAGACATTGTATTAAGCACTGGCAAGAGGCAAGACAGTGTCTGCCCTCAAGGAGTTTATATTCTAAAAGGGAAAGACAATATAGAAAGATTACAACCAAGGAGGGATATTAAGGTGAAGGATGAGTGGGTTCTTGGAGGCCATAGGGAGATGCTGGTGTAGGCTTGATTATTATTCCCAGAGGTAGAGGTGGAAAAGGTCTATGTGTATGACTTGAAGGTGCTGGTGAGCTGCAGCATGATGGGACTGAGCTATTCCCCATTTAGAAGCCCAGGGGACCTAGAGGGAAATGAGTGCCAGGTTGGAGGTGGCAGCTGGGGCACAAGAGCACGGCATGATAAACACTGGAAATTAATCCAATCCAAGAAGGTTTTATTAAATACCTACCACAGGCAAAATGCAGGAGAGACAAAGATAAAATAGAAAATGGTTCTTGCCTTCAAGGAGCTACATTCTTCCAGAGGTAAACTATACACATAGATAAGTCAATACAAAATATATACAACAAAGGAGGAACAAAGAAAGGGATGGTTTTAGAGAAATCTGGGAAGATTTGTGAGAACAGATAAAGAGGGAAATGAGCAAAACCAGAAGAACAAGTTATGCCATAACCACAGTGTAAAAAATAATTTGGGCTTTTGTATCTCTAGTGGTACATAAAGTATTTAGGAAATACAATACCTCATCAGAGTTCCAGAAAACTGATGAAGAAGATGGAGACCTGAGGCCTGACAAAACTTACAAAATGAAACACATAAAATACATCCAAAAATTCATTTTGGACATGAACAATATGGAAAAATTTTTTTTGCTATGTATATTGATTTAAAGAGTTTTGTAAGTCAGCATTTAGCATGGTGCCTGGAATATAGTAGGTGCTTAATAAATGTTTACTTTCTTCCTTTCTTTTGATTTTTTAGTGAAGAAAAAGAAAATAAAAGTTTGTTCACTGAAAAAATTAGTTAAAAAATATATATCCATATTTATCTATTCCCTCAGAAACTTACTACCTGGTAAGTCACTTAACCCTGTTTGTCTCAGTTTCTTCATTTGTAAAATGGGCTGAAGAAGGAAAAGGCAAACAATTTTATCAAGAAAATCCCAAATGGGATTATGGAGAGTTAGACATGACTGGAAACAAATGAATAATGACACATAGAAGATAGATGATAGATAGAAAGATGGATAGATGCATGGATAAATAGATAGATGTATGTATGTGTGGATGGATGGATCGATATATACATAGATGATAGATCAATAAAGAAGATGGGGAAATAGATAACTAGATAGAGAAATGAATAGATAGATGGATAGATAGGTAGATGGATAAAACAAATATATAGATGATAGATCGATACATAGCATCATTATTTAAAGGAATTTGGAGTTCATATCTTTACTGCACCATCTTGGCTCTGTCCCTGGATCAATATATAGAAGACAGAGGGGTAGATAAATAGATAGATAAATAAACAGATAGATGAATGGATGGATAGATGGCTGGCTGGCTGGATAAGATAGATACACAGATGTTAGAGCAATACATAAAGAACAGAGAAGTAGATAAAAGGTAGACAAGTTATAGATAGATGAATGGATAGATGGATTAATGGATAGATAAAAGATACAAAGATGATAGATCAATACATAGAAGATGGAGAGGTAGATAGACAGATAGATGAATGAATAGATGGATGAGTGGATGAAAGATAGATACACAGATGATAGATCAATACTTAGAAGATAGAGAGGTAGATAATTAGATGGATAGATAGATAGACAGACAGACAGGCAGACACAAAGTAATTGACTGGGCGTATTAATACTTGGGGTCCATCAGAAAAGACCTTGCATAAAGATGGCAGGTGAGAAGAACCTTTAAGGAAGCTAGTGAATCGAAAAAGCACTTAGGAAGAAGGAGTGTATTCCAGGTGTTGGGGGACAGCCTGTACAAGGCAGAGCTGAAGTGTTACGTGTGGGCCACAGAAAGTAGGTCATTTGGGCTGAAACCTAGACTTCGTGGGGAGCAGTAATGTGAATCAGGTTGGAAAGGCAAGGCTGGAAGCAAATCATGAAGGAGCGCCCAGTCTGGATCATCCATCTGGAAAGGACCTCAGAGACCATGGAGCCCAATGCCCACATTTCACAGATAGTGAAACTGAGACCACAGAAGTGAAAGGACTTGGCAGAGCTGAGATTTTGAACTCAGGTCCTCTGGCCCTAAATACAATACATTGTCTTTTATATTGCATTCCAGGATTGAAGATTTAGATCTAGGCCTTCCATAATAATCATCAATAATAATTAGCATTTATTTAGTGTTTTAAGGTTTGCAATGTGCCTTACAAATATCTCCTTTTCTTCTTACAATGATCTGGGGATTTAGGTGATGTATTTACCCCTTTTTAATGGATGAAGCTGAGGCAGACAGAAGTTAGCTGACCCAGCTGGCAAGTTTCTCATTCAGAACTTGCTGACCATGCAGCTAGTCCATTCTGCTACTTTAGCTGCTTAAAACAAATGGGGCAACTCCTTTATTTCATAGTTGAGAAAAAAGAGGCTCAAGAGGCTGTGACTTTGGGCAAGTCCAAGGCTTGCTCCACGATAGAATTCTGTTGCTCTACAGATAAATATTGAAGTGGAGAACACTGGACCCTAAGTAGCTGGGTGACCCTGGGCAAGTCACTCAACTTGTAAAAAATGGATAATAGCGGGGACATCTCTCACTGGGAGGCTGTGAGATTCAGATGAAATGATATTTGTCAAGCCCGTGGCCCTCAGTGGGCCCCAAGCTAGCCCCCACCCCACTGCAGCCATTGCCTTCCTTGTGATATTTCTGGTTGCTGAACCGAATTGTGGCTTGTTCTGGATTTCACACAAGGCCCTTGTCTCCCTAACTAGAACCTAAGCGAGGAGGGTCTAGTTATTTAGACCCTCCAGAGTTATTAACTCGGGCACAGACTTCTTCTAGGTTCCCTGATAGAAGGACCAGTGGGGAAAGGAGTCCCAGTAGATACTTTGATGGACAGGTGTCCAAATGGGCTGATTCTGGGAAGATACGTCCAGAGAGAGGGGCTCATTCACAAAATGGGCCCAGGGCAATGAGCAGGGACCCCCTTCTCTCTCTCCCACAAACAGATAACCTGAGACCCAGAGAGTTCATCACTGTGTTTACTTAGGGACACGGATGAAAGGATGTGGACAAAAGCTTCCCAAGGGCTGTGGGTCATTATCCATCTCAATTTCACAGCTTCAGCAGCAACACATTTCCCTACACAGTTGTCCAATAGGATGCCCACCCCCACCTGCCTCACACCTGACTCACACAGTCGGGGCTGGGGCCCCACTACTTCGGGAAAGCTTTTAAATCATCCTCCTGGGAGATATCCTGACAGGGGAGGCTCTTGCCAGGCTCAAATGACCCATCAATTTTGTTCTCTCAAGCCTTGATGGACACTTCTCCCTCCCTCCTTTTTATCCTTCCAGATACATTTCTGACCACCCAAGGAACCAACTTAAAACTCAGGGGAATTTCCCCTGGTTTTGGAGAGGGAAGCTGCCCACCCTGTCTTCTTTAGCAAACCTGTTCTCTGCTCTCTTCCACAAATATTCTCCCATCCATCCCACTCCCCACATTCTATCCTTTTCCCAGACGCTGATACACATATGAAAAGTCCTCCCTCATTCCCTTCCTCCTTCCCTCTTCCTTCTTCCTCTTTCCCTCCTTTCCTCCCTTCTTCCCTCTCTCCCTTCTTTCCTTCCTCTTTTCTTTTCCCTCCCTCCTTCCCATCCTTCCTCCTTCCCTCCCATTCTCCTTTCCTCCCTTTCTCCTTCCTTCCTTTCCTTCCTTCCCTCCCTCCCTCCCTTCCTTCCTTCCTTCCTTCCTTCCTTCCTTCCTTCCTTCCTTCCTTCCTTCCTTCCTTCCTTCCTTCCTTCCTTCCTTCCTTCCTTCCTTCCTTCCTTCCTTCCTTCCTTCCTTCCTTCCTTCCTTCCTTCCTTCCTTCCTCTACCAAGTCAGTTCTCTGACCCATCTAACAATCCCTGAAGTCTTTATAACTTAAAAAAGAAGTGAGGAGAATTGAGAGAGAACCCAGCCTGAGCATCAAGAAAACCTAGACTCAGATTCTGCTTTTAACATTCTGCTATGTGAGTGACGTTGATCAAATGACTTAACCACTCTGGGTCTAAATTTCCTAATCTGTAAAATGAGAATAATATTTATCCCAGAGGTTTCTGAGACCCAAATTACGAGCTCCCTTAGGACAGGAAATATATTTGCCCTTCTTTGTATCTAAAATATCAGTACAGTGCTTGCCATATAACAGGTATTTAATCAATGCTTGTTGACTTAGTGCAATATAAAAATTAGTTGTTAAGGCTGCTAGATAGTGCAGTAGACACAGGATTGGATCAGGCCTCAAACACTTCCCATGTGACCCTGAACAACTCACTTAATTGACTGCCTTAAGAAAAATACTCCCCATGATCTACATTTCATCAGTATTAAAAGCACATCTGCCTGTGACCTGAACTACATATAAGTATATTCATGTGTTCCTGACTCTTGGGTATTTATCCTGTGGGTCTCTTCTCTCTAGAGACCTTGCATGCCAAGGCAAAGCCGCCATGCTTGTAAAGCACCCAGTACAGCCCATTGGAACAGGGACCACTAAACAGAATGCAAGTTCCCCACGGGCAGGGCTCGTATCTTTCTGTACCTTTGGGTGCCCAGTGCAGGCATGTGAAAAGCATTTGAGAAATGGCTGTGGAATCGAGGAAACACTGAGGTGGGCAGCAGGGAGGCAATGGAGAGGGGAATAGGAAATAAAACATAAAACTATCAGCTACAACCGTCTGCATGAGGAATCAGCCTTTCTCTTGTCCTGATTTCTATAGAAGAAATTGGATTTCATACCTGGCCTGTCTCATTGGGTTGTTGTAAAACTTGAATGATAATGTATGTGAAAGACCTAAATATATATGAGGCAGCTACTGAGGTGGCAAAGTGGGCAAAGTCACCTAACTTCGTTTTCCTTAGTTTTCTCGTTTATAAAACATATTTTTTAGCATTTGACAAAATCCAACATCCATTCCTACTAAAAACTCTTGAGAGTATAGGAATAAATGGACTATTCCTTAGAATAATCAGGAGCATATATTTAAGACCGTCAGTAAGCATAATATGCAATAGAAATAAACTGCAACCTTTCCCAGTAAGATCAGGAGTGAAACAAGGTTGCCCACTATCACCATTACTATTCAATATAGTACTAGAAACGCTAGCCTCGGCAATAAGAGCCAAGAAAGAGATTCAAGGAATTAGAGTAGGAAATGAGGAAATCAAACTATCACTCTTTGCAGATGACATGATGGTATACTTAGAGAACCCCAAAGACTCTGCTAAAAAGCTATTAGAAATAATTCAGAATTTTGGCAAAGTGGCAGGATACAAAATAAATCCACATAAATCCTCAGCATTTTTATATATCACCAACAAAATGCAACAGCAAGAGATACAAAGAGAAATTCCATTCCAAACAAATGTTGAGAGTATAAAATATTTGGGAATCCATCTACCAAAGAATAGTCAGGAATTATATGAGCAAAATTACAAAACACTTGCCACAAAAATAAAGTCAGATTTAAATAATTGGAAAGACATTCAGTGCTCTTGGATAGGCCGAGCGAATATAATTAAGATGACAATACTCCCCAAACTAATCTATTTATTTAGTGCTATACCAATCAGACTCCCAAGAAATTATTTTAATGACCTAGAAAAAATAACAACAAAATTCATATGGAAGAATAAAAGAGAATTGCAAGGGAACTAATGAAAAGAAAGTCAGAGGAAGGTGGTCTAAGTGTACCTGATCTAAAGCTATATTATATAGCAGCAGTCACCAAAACCATTTGGTATTGGCTAAGAAATAGAGCGGTAGATCAGTGGAACAGATTAGATACAAAGGACAAAAAAGGGTACATCTATAGCAATCTAATCTTTGACAAACTCAAAGATACCAACATTAGGGACAAAAATTCATTATTTGGAAAAAACTGTTGGGAAAACTGGAAATCAGTATGGCAGAAATTGGATATGGATCCACACTCAACACCATATACCAAGATAAGATCAAAATGGGTACATGATTTAGGCATAAAGAATGAGATAATAAATAGATTAGAGAAACAGAAAATAGTTTACCTCTCAGACCTGTGGAGGAGGAAGGAATTTATGACCAGAGGAGAACTAGAGATCATTATTGATCACAAAATAGAAGATTTTGATTACATCAAACTAAAAGGTTTCTGTACAAACAATACTAATGCAAACAAGATTAAAAGGGAAGTAACAAATTGGGAAAATATTTTTACAGTTAAAGGTTCTGACAAAGGTCTCATTTCCAAAATATATAGAAAACTGACCCTAATTTATAAGAAATCAAACCATTCTCCAATTGATAAATGGTCAAAGGATATGAACAGACAATTCTCAGATGATGAAATTGAAACTATTTCCACTCATATGAAAGAGTGTTCCAAATCACTACTGATTAGAGAAATGCAAATTAAGACAACTCTGAGATACCACTACACACCTGTCAGATTGGCTAAGATGACAGGAACAAATAATGATGAATGTTGGAGGGGATGTGGGAAAACTGAGACACTGATATATTGTTGGTGGAGTTGTGAAAGAATCCAGCCATTCTGGAGAGCAATTTGGAACTATGCCCAAAAAGTTATCAAACTGTGCATACCTTTTGACCCAGCATTGCTGCTATTGGGCTTATATCCCAAGGAAATACTAAAGAGCGGAAAGGGACCTGTATGTGCCAGAATGTTTGTGGCAGCTCTTTTTGTTGTAGCTAGAAACTGGAAGATGAATGGATGTCCATCAGTTGGAGAATGGTTGGGTAAATTATGCCATATGAAGGTTATGGAATACTATTGCTCTGTAAGAAATGACCAGCAGGAGGAATACAGAGAGGCTTGGAGAGACTTACATCAACTGATGCTGAGTGAAATGAGCAGAACCAGAAGATCGCTGTACACTTCAATGCTGTATGAAGAGGTATTCTGATGGAAGTGGATATCTTCAACATAAAGAAGATCCAACTCACTTCCCAGTTGATCAATGATGGACAGAAATAACTACACCCAGAGAAGGAACACTGGGAATTGAATGTAAATTGTTAGCACTACTGTCTATCTACCCAGGTTACTTATACCTTCAGAATCTAATACTTAATGTGCAACAAGAAAATGGTATTTACACACATATATTGTATCTAGGTTATATTGTAACACATGTAAAATGTATGGGATTGCTTGTCATCGGGGGGAGGGAGTGTAGGGAGGGGGGATAATTTGGAAAAATGAATACAAGGGATAATATTATAAATAAAAAAACACAAAAAAACCATATTTTTTATAATTATTTGCGACAAGCTTGCAAACTTTAAAATGGTCTGTAAATGTTCTCATTATTACTACTATTATTATTATTGTTGTTGTCATTATTATCTAAGTGTGACTGCCAAAATATGAAAAGAACACTATTCTGGAGTCTGAGTGTGATACATAGTAGTAATGTGACCCAAGACACAGAACTTTGCCTTCTCTGTACCTCAGTTTCCTCCCCCGTAAAATGGGGATTAGACTAAGTGATCTGGACAGACCCTTTCAGCTCTAGGTTTCTGAGTCAAATTAAGGGCCCTTTGATTAATTTATGTATATCATCATCATCATCATCATCATCATCATCATCATCATCATCATCATCATCATCATCATCAATGAAAGGCAGAGTGATCAGCGCAGAGAGAAGGCTGGCTTCAGAGCCAAGAAGATCTGAATTCTAGTTCTGACACATGTTGGCTGGTCATAAACCCTCCATTGACCAGGAAGCTTTCCAAGGTTCTGAGCTGAGAGGCGGCCTGCAGGAATTGGTGGAAGGAATGGGGAGTCACTCTGCTGAGGATGTCTTGGGGCCGGGCCTGGTGCCATCCTTAGGACTGCCTCCCCCAGTACAGAGAGGGAGCTGGGACTGGGGGCATGGGGAGGCCCTGCTTCCTCACTGGGATGCTCTGGTCTGGGCCAGCCCAGGAGGGAGGGGTGGGTTACCCCATCGAGCCTCCTTCCCTCTTGCTTTGCCTTTTCCCAAAGAATTCCAGGGAAAGTGGAAACACAGCGGCCTCCAGTGGTGGGATAGAAAAAGATATTTGGGAGTCTGAGAGATAGGAGAGGGGATGGGGGGGAGGGACAAAATGAAAACTGGGGCCAGTTCCCTAAGAAGTGATGCACAAGCCGCTTGCATTCTGGGACTGGCCACACCTGAAATTAAATTAAATTACTCAAGGGAAACCCTTGTCTAGATCTGCCAGGGACCAGGCTATTCAGATGACTGTAATCCCGGAGAGTTCCAATCATACACATTATCAGCTGCATGAAGGGAAATACTGGAATAAAGACCTGGATTCCAGTCCTGCCTCTGATTCACACAATGCTGGGAAAGTCACAACTCCCTTGGCCTGACTTTGTTTATCTCGAAGGGAGGACAAGGCAGAGGGATCGGGGCTCTGAAAAGCCCCCTCCTGATTCTTCCTCTGCATCCTGCTCTGGCCCAATCCAGAGCATCCCCACTCAGGAAGGAACCAGGATCCCGTCTCCCCAGAGTGCTGAGTTCCTTCCAGCTCTAAACCGATGAGACAGTACACGGAGCAGCCCCCGAGTCTCTCTTTGTTGGAGATGAACCTAAAGCATCTCCAAGTGCCCTCTGTACCAGGCAACATTTATTAAGCGCCTGCTGTGTACAAACACTGTTCTAGGCATTTAGAGAAACCCCAAGATGAGTCAGAGTCCCCCAACCTTGTGAAATGGCCAGGAGGGAGAGGGATTATTTTCATTCAACAACTGAAGAAAACAAAACTCAGAGATGAAGTTGCCAGCCACAGAGGCAGAAGGAAGCCCCTGTCATTGTCAGTGGGGCTTATTTTAAGCAGGTGATTATCCCTATGTGGTTCATTGTTAAATAGGTGATGCTCAGAGCAGAATCAATCAGAACGGTAAAGTACAGTCTTATTTACAAAAAAGACCCCGTCATTCTGGGAAAATGTCCCCAAAGCACCCAGGAAGGCGAGCTTTCTGCCCTCTGCTTCAGCATACACTGGCACATAACAGGGACACCATTGGACATAGTTTGGGAAATGGCTCCAGCTTCCAGGAAAACCCAACTCAAACCCAACTCAAACCCCCACAATTTGGATGTGTGACCATTCATGCCAGGGAGATGTCGCTGTGGACAGAGAGCCCTCTCAGCCTGAATATGAATCCGGCCTCAGATACTCACAGCTCCCTGACTCTGGGCAAGTCCCGAGCCCTGCACAGTCAGACACAAGGGAAGGAAAGCGAACAAAAACGTGGAATGCTCTGCCTCCTCACCCCGCCATCCATTGCTTCCTGGTTCTTCTGATGGCCGTGACCTTCCTCCCCACTCTTTCCCTCTCTCTTCTGTATTTGTTAATCTTCTCTACCTTTATTCTATATGCACTTATCTATGTCCTTGGTGTCTCCTGGGACACAACACCAGCTCTTTCATCATAAAAAAGGTTTCATTCTTTGAGCTTATCATTCATAATGGCTTGGACGAGGTCTAACACACAGTAGGTCTAACTTTCTTTCTTTATTCTTTGTGTACTTATCTATGTCCTTGGTGTCTCCTGGGATACACCAGCTCTTTAATCACAAAAAAATGGTTTCATTCTTTGAATTTATTATCCTTAAGGGTTTGCATAAGGTCTAACACACAGTAGGTTTAATTTTCTTTATTCTATATGCACTTATCTATGTCCTTGGTGTCTCCTGGAACACAACACCAGCTCTTTAATCACAAAAATAGTTTCATTCTTTGAATTTGTTATCCCTAAAGATTTGCACAAGGCCTAACATATAGTAGGTCTAATTTTCTTTCTTTATTCTATTTGCACTTGTCTATGTCCTTGGTGTCTCCTCGGACACAACATCAGATGAGAAAATCGAAGCAGATGGGGGCTGGGTGATTTTGACCAGGGCCACACAGCTAGTGTCTTGTCTCTGAAGCACAAGGCTGGCTAAACAACCTTCAGCAACCATTGTCTGGTCCCATTAAATCCTAACTTAATAATTGATCATTAATACAATAGGAAAACAATCACTTTTCCCATGGGGAAGGTCTCATAGCTTCTGGAACCAAAAGGACAGGTGAAGTCCCCCCAAGAGCTCACGGCCCCCTCCTCTGCTGGGAAAGGTCCTCAATCTTGTTGCGGAGCCCCTGGGTCCAGTCATCGCCTCTCCGAAGGGGAGTGCACTGAGTCTTCATATGCTCCAGTGCTTGGATGTCTCTGGGAATCTCGGGGACCAGCCGGGCTTGGAGAACAGCATCCTGGAACTTGGCAGCTGAGGCAGGGGCCAGGCAGCATCTGGGCAAGCTGGGAGAGGAGGCCGAAAGGGCCAGGCCGGGCAGATGCCAAGGAAGGAGAAAGAAAGCAGAGGGAGGAGGAGGGAAGCAAAGGAGGAAGAGCAGAGGAAAGGGGAAATTAGAAACCATACGGAAACTTGCTCCTTTCTTTGGCCGAGTCCAGCCCTGGCAAGCCAGGGATGGGCAAAGCCCTGAATAAAAATGAGAACCTGGGTCACCCATGCTCCTTACTCCCCCCATATCTAGGCTGCATTCAGAATGGCCAAGTTCCAGGAGTAAGGTGGTGATTGATGGACTGTTAATCAATAAACATTTATTAAGCACCTACTGTGTGCCATGCACTGTTGGAGAAACGCATTAGGTGTAGTGGACAGAGAGTTGGCTCGGGACTCAAGGACCAATGGGTCCTGTTTATGGGCGACCGCTGGGGCAATTATTTAATCTCAGGGTTCCCAAGCCACTCCTGACATAGGTACGTGCAGAGCAGATATCTACTCATGTCTCCTCAATCCTATATTTTTGTACTTTAAAAAAAAACAAAATGCAAAACTTTCTTTGATTTAATTTTCTTTCCAGATTTATGAGTTCATTAGGAATAGAATTTCCACTGGAGAGATTCCCTTCAATGATGCTGGTTAGCAATTCATTTTCACTCAAGTATTAAAGCGTTGCCTGGGAGTAACTGAGACATTAAGTTGTCATGGCTACCTGAGAAGCAGGTTTTGTTGTTGTCCAGTTGTTTAAGTCATGTCTGACTCTTCAGGACCCCATTTAGGGTTTTCTTGAAAGAAATATTGGAGTAATTTGCCATTTCCTTAACCAGCTCATTTTATAGATGGGGAAACTGAGGCAGAACGAGTGAAGTGACTTGCCCCAGGATCACACAGGTAAGAAGTGTCGGAGGCCAGATTTGAACTCAGGAAGAGGAGGCCCTCTATTCACTGGGCCACCTAAATGCCCAAGGGCACTAGTAGACAGGGAGAAATGGAAGATTTAAGAGAGGAAGACTGACTGACTATGCAATCTGCTAATAAAAAGGAGAGGGGATGTCGGCTTTCATAGGGGGGGAGGCAAGTGAGGCCATAGAACAGAATCCCCCAGACCACCAAAAAGGAAGGAAGGAAGCGTTCTTTACCTGGGCTGTTCAGAGGCCAGTTGCTGGTAGTGGTAGGAGACAGCCACGGCCGAATGTGGACAGAGCAGGTAGTGGTTCTCCTCCCAGCATCGCTGCATGGTTTGAATGACATCCTCATCTGAAGCTGAAAGGGAGCTTATTGTCTCTGAAATCTGAAGAGGACCAAGGTTTGGGGCAGAAACAAGAAAAATCAGCCACATTCAGCAGGTAGGGCCATGTCAATATTGGTCTGGTTCGGGGAATAGTTCGATGTTCCATTTTCTCTGAATTTGTATCCATAGAAATTGTACATTAGGTACTGGTCAGTGGTGCAGGGGACAGGGAGTCAGGAAGATCCAGCCACAGCTGTGTGACTCTGGTCAAGTCACTTAACCCTCTTTGTCTTGGTTCCCTTATTTGTAAAGAAGGAAATGATAAATCACTCCAGCATTTCTGCTGAGAAAATCCCAAAAAGTTCTTCATGAATGATCAACATGACTGATGATTTTCTGGGGGAAAATTTTCAGTTTCATTCAAGGTTCAAAGAAAGAAATGATCGGGGATTGATTGGCGGTTCAGCATCTTACATTGTAGTAGGATATATTATATAATTAAAGCATTTCTGCCTTCAGCTTCCTGAAGGAGACATCTGTAACTAAGGTGGGGCACCAGGGATTGTGTTCCAGGGCATCAAATTTAGAGGACACTGAAACTATTAGTTAAAATAGCTAGTTTTCTCTCTATAATGGCACTCCCTAACCAAGTCTGGCTGTGATCTGATACTTCTCATCCCCCTTTCGGGAAGAAGTGAGTTCAAATCTGACCTTAACTACTACTTAGATGACAAGTCACTTAACCTCTGTCTTCCTCAGCCTTCTCCACTATAAAATGGAGACGACAATAGCATCCACTAACAGAATTGTTTTAGCCATCAGATACGATCTTGTTTGTAAAAGAGCTAGCCTGGCACTTGGTAAATGTTCTCTTCTTCTCCCTCCAGTGTTAAGTCTCATTTTGGCTTCAGCATTCTACCCATGGGGACCCAGGTTAAAAAGCTGACTGGCAGGCAGACATTGTGCTTCTTGCCAAAGGCACAATTTGTTCTTCCCTTGGTGCCAGGAATAATTAGTGATGGCTCTGGGTTACGGCTCAAGTTATGTCTCTCCTGCTTAGGGGGCTAGATTGCACAGGGCAGCACCTTTTTAGGAGCTGGAGAGCATGGGAGTACTTCCAGCCACCCCCAGAAAACTGATGCATAAAAGGAAAAGATTAGACTCCTCGGCCTTTGGGGTGATCTCATCCACTTCCTAACTTCTAAACTGGGACATCTTAAGTGGTAGCCCAGGCAACTGAGCATCTTTTGGGAAAGTCAATATTAACTAAGATCCTACTACAGATAGAACACTTCATCTTCTCTCCCCTGAAATACATGATTCGGAGGAGGACTCAGTAGACTATTAGACAGCCAAAATAAGTTAAGAATCTCTGCATTAGAGCCATCCAAAAGTGAACAGAATGCTGGTAGTGAGCTCCCCATTCAGGAGAATCTCCAAACAGAGCCTGGATAACTACTTTTCAGACTTATCAAAGGGGGCATTCTTTTTTTTTTTTTTTTTTTTTTTTTTTGAGAAAATTTTGGTTAATCAGTAAGCATCACTTGTAATGGAGATAAAGTAGAACCATTCCCAATAAGATCGAGGTGAAACAAGGTTGCCCACTATCATCATTACTATTCAATATTGTATTAGAAATGCTAGCTTAATCATTTCCAATAAGATCATGGGTGAAACAAGATTGCCCATTACTAATTACTATTACCATTACAAATCAATATTGTATGAGAAATGTTAGCTGTAGCTATAAGAGAAGAAAAAAGAGATTAAAGGAAAAAACTTTGGCTAGATAGGTGCTAAATCCTGGCCTGCCAGATTTGGGCCAGAGTAAGGAGTAAGGAAGATTCTCTCTTCTTGGGAGTAAAATGCCCTTTTTGTGGGAGAAAGGGAAGCATTTCCTAACAACTCTTTGGTACAAAAGTAAGAAATGAAACACCTTTTGTCTCTCTGAGCTGTTTCCCTCCATCAGCCACTGACCTTGGTGTGGAGCTTGTTTGGCAAACACAGCTTCTTGGTTCTGTCAAATTGCTCCATGAGGGTCCTGAGCAGCCCGCTGTCTGAGCCTGAGAGCAGCCAGAAAATCCTCTCCATGTTATAGGGCACCTGCAAGAGAAGGCAACTTGTCTTGACAAGGTCTGAGGTGGAGGGTACAAGGCGCTCAACTCACCAAAGGAGTTATCTGTTAACTACCAAGTTCCAAGCAAGGGAGAATCAAGGGTAGAGGTGGGGCTTCCTAGGCAGTGCTGGTCAACGCTGACTGCATCTTGGAGTCTCAGGGTTTCATAGACAAGTGGTGTCTGCTTATAGAGAAAACAGGAGGCAGCTCAGTGACTAGCCCTAGAGTCAGCAGGACTTGAATTTGAATCCTGCCTCAAACACTTACTAGCAGCATGACCCTGATAAATCAGTTAATTTTGCTTTAATTTCCTGGAAAAGAAAATGGCAAATCATGCCAATATCTTTGCCAAGAAAACCCCCTGGAAAATATCAGTGAGCTATGGTCCCCTTAGCTACCTGGACAACACAGGATCTCCAAGGGCACATGTCAACTTAGAAAACCACATATCTATGTGCTATTGTGCATTTATTTTGTTAACTATTCCTAATTATATCTTAGTTTGCTCCCAGCTCACTTTGACATTTAGAGCAACGGGTGGTTAATAAATGGTTGCCCAGGGTCCCAGAGTCAGCATGGATCAGGGGCAGGCCACTGAATCACTGATCAAGGCTGAATCACTATTGCCACAGACCCAGGCAGACCTAAAGGAAGGGGAAAGGGAACAAGTATTTATTAAGTGCCTGCTACCACGTGCTGCGCTAAGTGCAGCTAAGTGGGACAGCAGATAGAGCACTGACCCTGTAGTGAGTTTAAATCTGGCCTCAAACACTAAGCCATAAATCATGTAACCCCAATTGCTTCTAAAAAAAGGGAGAAGAAAAGAAAAGAAAACAACAAATATTATCTCATTTGACAGAAACAGAAACACATACACACACACATACACACAAAGAAAAGAAAAACTTGTTTTTTAGGTTTTTTTTTTTTTTTTTAAATTTCTTGGAGTTACTTGTTGGAATCATTTGAAAGAACCAGTATGTTTGTTCTGGAGAAAAAAAGACTGAGAGACATGATAATTAATTTTAAATACTGAAGGTGTTAAAGAGATTGGGATTATTTGGAGGGCAGGCCCAGGGGCTACAGCAGCAAGTCACTTGTAGGTTCTTCAAACCACTAGGAATAAGAGATCCATAAATACATTTTATTTCCCCAAGCTCTCTGCTGACCTCCAAACAATCTCCAATTTTTTATTAGATATCTCAAAATAGATGTTCCATAGACATATTAAATTCAATATGTCCAAAGCTGAACCTGCTGCTTTTCTCCTAAAACTCTCTTCTTCTTAAGTATTCAATGACTGTAAAATGGCAACACCATCCTCCCTGTCACCCAGCTCTCAGGTAGGTACCATCCTTGACCCCCCCACTTTCTCTCGATCCCCCTATCCAAAATGGGCCTTGTCCTCCATAACATCTCTCATAAAGGTCCCTTCTCTTCCCTGACATTATCCCTTCCTTGTGCAGGTTCTGATAATCTCACCTCAAGACTTCTGTAATATACATGTGTCCATGCATTGAATCTCTCCAAGAATCTCTTTAAGGGCCAGGGTTTATTTCTCCAACTGGGTCAAGTCAACCACCAATCTTTGTCTATGAAGCACAAACCGTCATATATTTTTGGATCATGGACATGGAGCCAGAAGTGAGCTCAGAAATTAGTGAATCCAAACTTCTCATTTTAAAATTAAGGAAACTGAGGTGCATCGGAGATAACTGACTTGCCCACAAAGGTGGTAAATAGATGATTTAAATTCAGGTCTTCTCACTTCTAATCCAAAACACTTCCCCAGGTACAAGAATAATTCACTTTTCCTTTGACAAGGGAGATAAAAGAGGGATTAACTCAACTCAAAGGAATAATTCTAATTTGGAGAAGGGCAACCCTGGGGCAGACCCCCTGAAACCCTTCCATTCTCCTAGAAGGGAAAGAGTCCCTATATGTCCAGTTGAAGAGGGGAGAGAAGTCTTTCCCAGAGCTCACCTGAATGTCCATGGCTGACGCCAAGGTCTGTCTGGTGATCTCTGAGAGTGAGAAGTCCCCCTTCTGGACAGTCCGGTGGATAATGTCATTCTGATTCACCACTGCAACCAGACGGATGGGCAGGCCCATCTTGCGCGCAATGCAGCCCGCTAGGAACAAGCACAAGTAGGCGCTTCTAAACTATGTGTTCTAGATGTCCCAGATTAACCATCCCAGATCATGCATCTGTGTTCTAGATCACCAGGAGAAAGATCTTTGTGTCTAGATCACCACAGATAGCACATTTTGTATTCCAGATCACCCGGATTATGTGACTTGGTGTTCTAGATCGCCCTGGATTATGCAGTCTGGGTCTCACATAAGGGTGTTTATAGAGATAGGACCTAATCCTACCTCTAGATAGGTATCTGGAACACAAAGATGTGTAATCCGTGGTAATCAAAATGTGTCCTCAATCTTTTCTAGATTCTTTTCTGGATCCTCTCTCTAGAAAATGATCCTAGATCATCACCTGTCATTGTGTTCTATAACACCTGGATCTAGAACATCAAGACATGTAATCAGGGTGATGTAGAACACAAAGACATGCAATCTGGCTATATTATGTTGTAGACCACCCAGATTGTGTCTTTGAGTTCCAGATCTCTGTTAATGGTCTCAAAGTATGTGTCTTTGTGTTCTAGATTTCCTGAATTGTATGTCTTTGTGTCCCAGTTACCTGTATTAACTGTCTCAGATTACATTCTCTGTGTTCTAAATCACCCATATTAAGAGTCCAGGATTGCAAATTTTGCATTCTAGATTACCCAGATCACATGCCCTGTATTGCCTGTCTCAGATCACATGTCTTTGTGTTCTAGATCACCCAAGCAATGTGTTTTTGTGTTCTAGATCACTTGGATCAGCTACCTCAGATTGTATCTTTGTGTTCTAGATAGCCCAGATTACCTATCTTTGTGTTACAGATGGCCAGGATTACAAGCTTCTGTGTTCTAGATTGCCCAGATTGTATGCCTTTGTGTGCTATATTGTCTGGATTAACTATCCAGGATTGTGAGATTTTGTGTTCTAGACTGCCCCAGATTGCATGTCTCTGTGTTCTAGATCATACAGATAAAATACCCCAGATTGCATTTTGTGTTCTAGATTGCCCAGATTAAGTATCCTGTCTTATGTGTCTTTGTGTTCTAGATCACCAAGGCTTTGCATGTTTATGTTGTAGATCATCAGCGATTACTGTGTCTCTATGTTCTGGATTATACAATTTTTTGCTCTAGATCACCAGGGCATGCACACACATGTTCTGGATTACCAAATGGCATATCCTATGTTCTAGATTTACCAGGGAATTGCATGTTCATGTTCTAGATCACCATGTACGGCAATCTTTTGTGTTCTAGATCATTCAGGATAGCACATCTTTGTGTTCTACACCACCAGAGGATTGTGTGCCTTTGTGTTCAAGATCATAAGGGATTATATGGCTTTCTGTTCTGGATTATGTCCTTTGTATTCTATATCTGTTTCCTTATCACATACTCTGTGTTTTAGGCCATCAGGAGAATGAGCCTTTGTGTTCTAGCTTGCCAGAGATTTGGGTATCTTTCTGTTCCAGATCTGCTCCTAGCTTGTGTGTCTTTGTGTTCTAGATTATCAGGCCTATGTGGCTTTCTGTTCTAGATCATCAGGGATTGTGCGGCTTTGTGGTCTAAATCACGGGGGATTGCACATCTTTCTCTTCTAGACCACCAGGAATTGATCAACAGAAGTCACACATCTGGATCACCAGGGATTATATGTCTTTGTGTTCCAGATTACATGGTTTTTTGTGTGTTCTAGATCACTGGGGATTGAGTGACTTTGTGTTTTAGATCACCAGGGGTTGAAGTTTTGTGTGTGTTCTAGTTCACCTAGGATCACATGGTTTTCTGTTCTAAAGCACCAGGGATTGAACATCTTTGTGTTTTAAATTGCCAGGGAGTACATGTCTTTGGGTTCTAGATCACCATGGATCATACATGGTAGCTGTGATCCCTGTGACAACCTGGCCAGCTGGGGATGGAGGAACGTGGGGGGATGGGGGACAGGGGAGATAGAAGAGTGGATGCACAAGGGAATGAGGTCAGTGGGAAAGCCACAACCAGCTTTGGGTTCCAGGACTCACCCAGACCCAGCAGGGCAATGCTCCCAGGCAGAATTCCTGAAGACCTTTAAAAGACAACCCCAAACTCTACTCTTACAAAGCCTTTCTACCTGCACCCCAAACCTCCTGTGCTAACCTCATGTCACCATTCACTATCTTTGTAATGTTCTTGTTGGCTGCTAGGGGATGCCATAATGCAGAGAGTGCCGCCTCATCTTCATGAGTTCAAATCCTGCCTCAGATACTTACTAGCTTGGGCAAACTTGCCTCAGTTTCCCAATCGCTGGAGAAGGAAATGGCAAACTACTTGAATGTTTCTGCCAAGAAAACCCCAGAGGGGGTCACCAAGGATCAGACCTAACTGAAAACAATTGAACTACAATGTGCTCTTGTCATGTGGCATTAGGTATTACAGTCAGTGGGGCTGGGTGACCTCGGGACCTTCATGTCTGTCCAGCTCTATAAAGTGAAGGCTCTGTCCTAGCTGCCAACCATAGCTCTATGATGCCACGGTACAATGTGGGCTGACGCTCGGGGCTCTCCTCACCCGCCAGATTGCCCGCAGCCCCTGTCGGCACAACCACTTCCACAGGGGGCAGGGGGCAGATGTCCATGGAGGGCACACACTGGAAGTAGGCAAAGAAATGGTGAGCCATCTGCACAAGGACCCGGGACCAGTTGATGGAGTTCAGACTCATCAGGTTATGCTTCTTGGCAAAAGCCACATCCGCAAACACATCTTTGATGGGCTCGTCCAGCTCGTCGCTGTTGCCATCCACTGTCGGGGGAGAAAGGACGTGATGGGGGGTCAGGAACTGAGGGACTCTAATCCCAGTGAGCTCTTCCCCATCCTTCACTGGACATTCAAGGCCTTCTGCAAGTTGTCAAATCTGTCCTGCTTCTCAGTCCCCCAAAACGGTCCTCCTCTTCATCACCCACCCATCTATCTTTATCCATCCACCCCCCATCCATCCATCCATCTACCCATCCATCCATCTATCTATCTAAAGAAGTTCATAGATTCTAGGTTAAGACCCACTGCTATAGAGGGTCCCAAGTTCTATAGCAACTTCCCAGACTAAATGACTTTGTCCCCTTAGCATTTCATCACCCCAGGTTTATTCACCATACCAGAAGCTTCCCTACCCCCAAATACATGCACATTCTCCTCAATCACTGTGGTCATCTGGAGTTCCTGGATCTTGGAACAACGTCCCAAAGGCAACAAAACAATAATGTCCATATTTTTGGCTCCACGGACACTTTCTATAGCTGAGCTCCCTGTGTCTCCAGAAGTCCCTGATAGAAAATAGCAATAATGTTAATAATTCATACTACAACTGTTGTTATTGTTGCTGAAAGTACTACTACTACTACTACTACTACTACTACTACTACTACTACTACTACTACTACTATCACTACTAGCTTTTAAATAGACTTTAAGATTTCTAAATAAGCTCTAAAGTTTATGAAGTAATTTATAAATATTATGTTATTTGATTCTCACAACATCCCTGGAAGGTCTGTTATTATACCCTTTCTAAAACTGAGGAAACTAAGGCAGGCAGAGGTCTGGTGACTTGTTCGGGGTCACATAGCTCTAGTGTCTGATTTGGATTTGAACTCTGGCCTCCAGACCAATGCTCTGTGCACAATGGCACCCTCTAGTGGTCTTGTGAGCACTTAGATTGTACTTTATGGATGGACTAGTTTTGTTTTGTGTTTTTAGACCAGACCACATGATTTCAATGCTCCTGGAGGCTGCTCTTAGCAGTGCAGAGCAGCCCTTTTTCTGTAACTTACAGCCTCAGAATGTTGCCTGGGGCCCTGAGAAGTTGAGTATCCTGCCTAATAGCCAATATATGTCCAAGGTAGTATTTGAGCCAGGTCTTCCTGACTATCCATAGTGCCATGCTGCTTTGTGCCTTACAAAGCACCTTTCTCACCCCTCTTGTGAGAAAGATGGTATCATTGTGCCCATTTTACAGATGAGAAGCCTGAGACTCAGGATTCTATGAGTTGTACATGGGTTAAGCATCAGAGGTAGGCTAGAACCCAGGCTTTTCCTAGCTCCAAGTCCTGTATTCAGTCTACAAGGCCACAACCCCAGTGGTTTGGCCCCCAAGGAGAAGCTTAGTAGCCCTGGAAAATCCTGGGATCAGAGGATGACCCTATGACACTGAGCCCCCAGCCCCTGAGCCTCCCAAGCCCTCCTCAGGACAAGTGCACAGAGCGGCTCATGTGGTGACTGGAAGGCAGCTGGCTGCAGATAGGGAGGCAGCTATGTTCCTGGAGCAATCTGAAACCAGTCCCAAGAGCAGGATGCGAATCCCAATCCTGCTGCTTCCTAGTTTTGTTGTAACATGCCTTCCTGGCAGTTACTATTACCAGTCTGTCCTAGGCCCAACAGAGTACCTTTGACCACTGACCTTTGCAGTGTCGACTCTAACCGGCTCGCCTCCTCTGAGGCCTTCAAAGGTCTCTGGCCACGATCTCTTGAATCTATAGTTTAATAACCGGTAACATGCTCAAGAACAGCCATGTGTAATCTTAAAAGCCTTTATTATACCTACTCACATAATGCCCTGACTTGTTGGTTCCCTAGTGAACACCTGGTCTGAAGACCCACGTGTTCACTACCAAACTCTTTACCTCTCAGCTATCTATCAGTTTGGCTTGGTTTGGCTACCCCAGGCTGGGGAGCCAGGTTAAAGAGTGCCAGGTTAAAGAGAGCGACTGCTGTCTGCAGTGGGCTTATAAAGGGCCTGTGAGGTCACACACACAGCCAACCAGCGAGAGAGCTGTCACCCATTATGAAGCTATCTCAATATGGACAGGATCCCACCCACAGGGCAGTCCTATATCCACAGAGAATACTTCTGGAGCACTCAAATCTCCTGTTGCACTGTGGCGCCACCCATTTAAAGGGCCCTTACAATTCCCTTCTCTTGTTTTGCGGGAACCGCATCCTTACATTTTGTGACTCAGTTTCTTCATCTGTAGAATGAGGAGGTTGTGTATAGGGTCCCTGATCTAGGATCCTTAAGTGAAGGAAGAGGTCAGACAAGATAGCCTTCCTTCCAGCTCTAACTATGATCCTTTGACTCACCTACGACAATGGTGACATGTTTCTGCCTTTTCTCCAGAAAATACTGTAAGAACTGTCCGGTACAGGACAGAGACAGGTCCTTGAAGGCGTAGGTGACACCATGCCACAGTTCCAGCACATTCAGTCCATTCTTCATCCTGCTCAGGTGAACGACATCTCTGTGTCGGAACCTGCTGAAAGCTCGGTCAACCAGACCTGAGGGGGGAAATTTGCAAGGGTGAATGTTGAAAATTACTTATGTATGTAATTGGGTTTTGAAAATTAAAAAAAAAACTCTTTTATTAGTAAAAAGAATGATAATTCTTCATCTGTCAATGTCTCTTGATCCCAAACTGTTCACCTCCCTTCTACCAGGACTGGGCTATGAAAGTATGCCTTTCAGACAGTCTTTTCTCCTTTTTTTTTTTTTTCCTAAAAAGGTAAATAGATTTGGGGGAAGGAATATAATGGCAATTTCATTTATGTGATTTTTCCTGAAGGCAACGGATCTATTATAGAAGAGGCAGAAACATGCTGAGGTCCTACATGCAATTTATGATAAAACACAAATTCAGAAAGGGGAATGAGAGTTTAAAATAGAAAGAGAGGGAGGGACAAAGAATGAGAGAAGGAAAGAGAGACAGGAGGAGAAGACAGTGAGTCAGAGAAACAGAAACAAAGATGGACAGAAAGGCACACACAGCCACAGAGAGAGAAACAGACAGAGAAACCAAGACAGAGAAGAAGAAGGAGGAGGAGGAGGAGGAGGAGGAGGAGGAGGAGGACGACAATAACAACAAGAATGGAGGGAAAGCTACAGAGGACAGAGAGAAACAGAAACAGAGATGGAGACACACATAGAGACAGAGAAACACACATATACACACAGAAGAGAGAAGTAGTAGAAGAAAAAAGAAGAAGAAATAGAAGTAGAAAAAGAAGAAGAAGAAGAAGAAGAAGAAGAAGAAGAAGAAGAAAAAGAAAAAGAAGAAGAAGAAGAAGAAGAAGAAGAAGAAAAAGAAGAAGAAGAAGAAGAAGAAGAAGAAGAAGAAGAAGAAGAAGAAGAAGAAGAAGAAGAATGGAAAGCTACAGAGACAGAGAGACACACAGAGAGAAACAGAGACAGAGACACAGAGAAAGAAACAGATATACACACAGAAACACATAGAAACAGAATCAGAGACAGAGAGAGAAAGAAACAAAGAGAGAGACAGAGACAGACAGAGACACAGAGAGAAACTATTTGTCATGAATAATGGGGATTCGAATAAATAACTCTTAAAATCACTTCTCAGTTCTGATATTTTAAGATTCTTTTAAGAGATGCCTCTTAAAAGTTGGCATGTGGAACTAATGAAAAATCAATCTTATTAGGTTTTGAGGTTTTAGATGAGCTATAAAGAATTATAGGATTCTACCTATATAGTTCAACCCCCTTCATTTTATAGATTTAAAAAACCCTGAAATTAGGTAGCTTCAATCAATAAATAGGCATTTAATTTTATTGGGTTTTTCTCAATAAATTTTTATTAAAATATTTTTTTCAAATCACTCATATTCCCCAATATTTTTATTCTATTCCCTTTGTCTCAAAGAGATTTTCTTTACAACAAAAATTAATAAAAACAATTCAACAAAAGTAATGAATATAGAAAAAACCTGCTGGTAGGCCATTTCATTGTTCCAGATCCATAATCCTCCAAATCATCACAGAAGCTGAGAGCAGTGCCTTCTCTAAGATCATTATGATTGAAAAGCATTCAAGTTCTTTGAAAATATATTATTTTCATTGGTATATATAGATTTGTTACCTAGATTTATTCCTATGTTCCTCCTCTCCCTCTTCTCAGAGAAATAAAAA
This sequence comes from Sminthopsis crassicaudata, assembly GCF_048593235.1. NCBI lineage: Eukaryota > Metazoa > Chordata > Mammalia > Dasyuromorphia > Dasyuridae > Sminthopsis > Sminthopsis crassicaudata. The sequence goes on along the minus strand of NC_133618.1, from coordinate 34,419,860 downwards.
ATTAAAAAAAAAGTTAATTGAGGATGACTAATATAGAAAAAATATGTTTAACATAAACTACGTCACATGATTTGTTGCCTTGGGTAGGAAGGAGAAAGGGAGAAAAATTTAAAACTCAAAATCTTATAAAAATGGATGCTGAAAACTACTTTGAAAAATAAAATAATATTATACTAATGTGGAATTTATCACATACTTTCTATTTTAATAGATTTTGTTGATATATATATATATATATATATATATATATATATATATATATATATATTTTATATCACATATCCTTCCCCCCAACTGCCCCAGTAGGTAGAAAGCAGGAAAAAAACAACAAAAAGAGAAAATAATTGGTAAAAACCAGTCAAAATTACACACACATATACCATACACAAACCAGACATATGCTGTGTAATATAACCCAGACCCCCTTGCTTCTGCAAAGGAGGTATCTTATCATGCCTTTTGGGGGCTCATTTGTTCTTTGTGATTTCACAGCATTCAGTTTCAATTATTTTCAAAGAGCATTTGCTAAGCCCTTCCTAGGTGGAGTTGGGAATCTGGGGGACTCACCCTTCAAGTCTTTCTTTGGAATGAGCTCTGGGTCAATGAAGAGAGAGCACAGCTCGATCACCAGGTCTGGGTAGGAGAGGGTGCTCCATTGTTTCAGGGTCTCTCTGTCCAGCTTGGGGATCTCTTCAGGCATGAAGAGGCCCCCATCAGGGGCATAGCCTGAGAACAAGGCTCCTTCAAAGTCTACACTGGGGCTTCCTCCCCGGGTACTGACGTACCTCATGATCCTTCAAACCCTGGAAAAGAAAAGAGTTTTCTGGGAAATAAGAAGAGAAAGGGTCTTAGACACACAAGAGAAGCTGCCAATCCCACACTAAGAAATAGCCCACGAACAACTCTCTCTTGGCTACTGGCTCTCTCATGTGTGTGGCTACGGTGATGAAGATGAAGGAGATTGGCAAGAGTGTTGTGCCAATTGGTCAACAGACCTGAGTTCTTAATCCAGCTCTGTTCTATACCAGCCATATTGATAGGGTACAGCTTCTAGGAGAAATAAAGCAGTAATCCCGAGGTCCCCTGACCTTAGAGTGCCATGGTTCTAATAATGTCCATGATTCTAAAGTCTTCTGGCCCTAGGATAGTCCTACAAATATTGCTGACTGTCAGATAATCTGCTCGTCAGTGATAACCAAGTTCCTGAGACAATAGTGAATAGACCATCCCTCAAATCTACCTGTAAGCCATAAAATTAGCAAATAAGTAACAGGAAGCTCTGGTCTCTCTAACTTTGTCTTATAAATTTATCTCCTTTCTCCTGGTTTTTTGCTAAATCCTTTTGAAACTTAGCCTGCTTCAACTGACATTACAGTTACAATAAACTTTGCCCCTTGACCTGGAGATGGGTTCAAGCTTGCAAATTCTTTTGAGATATCTCAAGACACTGGTCTGCAACCCAACCTTTTGGGGTCTCCTTTTGAACCTCAACAATATGATTCTGGACAAGTGTCCCCCTCCCTCACAGAGTGGTTGTGAGGGTCTGAGGCACAATGTGAGTATTATATTTTGAGAAAAGAAAGCCCAGCTATTAGTGGTGGGGCAAATGGTGATGGCAGCTCCCACAGGCAGAGAGGATGATTATGGACCTCCAGTCAAGGTTTGAAAATTGCACAGCATGTCTGTGAGTATCCATGGGAGATTTTAGGATCCACTGTAAACAGCACAGCTTGGTTTGATGGGAAGAGCCCTGCATTTGGAGTGGGAGGAGCTTGTCTTTAGGTAATTTAGTTTAGAAAAACTGGTTATGATTTCATTCAGAATCATTGCTCACAATCTATTAGCTTGTGAACTTCTTGATTGAGAGAATTGTCTTTTGTCCCTTTTTGTATTCCCAGTGCCAGGAGCACAGTAGGTGAATAAAGGTTTATTGATTGATCAGTTGTGACCCTCTAGTTTAGTCTGAGGTTGGATTGTGTGTCTCACGTTACATTGATAACTTTCTCTGGTTAACCTCTGGCCTCTTTGTGGCAGAGGGAAAACTCCGTTTCGTGGAAGTAATTTGAGAAGGGAAACATTGTATCAGAGAAATAGATTATTATATTAGAGAGTAGAAGCTGAAGCTGAGACAGCCTGGGACGTTCCCCAGCACCGGTCTTCGGCCCGTGGGCGCCCCTGCACGCTCTCTTCTCCGCCCTAGATCCGTCTTTGCCTCGAGACTCGGAGCTGGGCGGGAGAGGCTGCAGACCCTCAGACTAGCTGCCTCTTTCCCTTGCTCCGCCTCTGTTCTTGAGGTCCCCCAGGCTCAAGCGCAGAACTGTCCCTTGACTCTCGGCTGTCCGGCTCCAAAGCCTCCCGCGAGGCCCCTGCGGGACCTTGGACTAGTGGGGGAAGGAGAGGGGAGGCCAGATCCCTCTAAGATAAAAGCGGCGAGGGAGGCGGAGTCCGAGGCCCTTTCTAGCCGTTCGAATCTGGTCCTGGCCTGCACGGGTGGAGGCGGCAGAGGGCGGCAGAGACCGCGGAGGCGCAGGCGCTGGTGGGCCTCGGCCTCTGTGGGGAGGGGTGTCCGGGCCCGCCCCGGCTCTCTCTCCCGACCGCAACCCCAAGGTCACGGGCAGGGATGGGGGAGGGGCGGGGAGCAGGTCCCCCTCTTCTAGTCCCTTTGCTTACCCGGCGCGGAGCGCTACGCTGGGAACCCTGGGGCGCGGCGTGGGCACGGAAGCTCCCGACCTGCACGAGCCTCGGTCAGCGGCCGGAGGGCGGAGTTTGGCCCAGGGCCTCCCGGACCTTGCCCAGCAGAGGCCGCTTTCACGCGCTCACAGCACGGGGCACTTGGAAGGGAGCTCAGGGCTCTAGGCGACCCCACCGCCAGAAGTGCGGCTTAGAGGAGGGATTGCTGGGTTCGAATCCTACCTCTCGAGGGAAATAACGTCATTTGCCCCCATTCGAGTTCATAAAGTTTATGGGAGTTTCCTCCCACCCCTGCGAAATTCAGGAGACATCTCAGTCCTAAAGGCTCATTGATCCTAAACCGCTTCTCTGGGCCTCTCTTTCCTCATCTGTCCAGTGGGTACAATAACTGAACCGATCTCTCAGATGGAAAGCGTGTAATGCCGACCTTCCCACCCCGGGACCCTCGTCGTTGCAAGTCCAAGCCGAAGGATCTCTCTGTCCTCCCCACCTGGGAAGGACTCCTGCAGAGATAAGCTGGTCCAATCCTCCTTGTTACAGAGGAGAAACAGTCTCAGAGGCCCTTGGAGTAATTGGACTTAAACGAGCTCTCGGAGGGTCCCCAAGTTCATAAGTAGCAGGAGCGAGACTCGAACCCGGGCCATCTAATGCCTGGCTTAGAAGAGCTGGACTCGGGCACTTAAAGCTTTGCTCCGGGGCTCTTTGGGACCCGACCTCCAAGCGCGGAAGGAGGAGCTCGGCTCCGGGAAAGCCTGATAAAACGCCCTCCCCCTCCCCTGCCCCCACAGCCAGTCGAGAAAGCCCCCCTGACCACCCCCCAACACACACACACACACACACACACACACACACAATCACACAATCGCACAATCACACGAAATCACACAATGCAACTGACTTCCCCAGACACCAGAATCCCTAGATCCGGCTGGCCGCGTACTCCACAAAGAAACACTGAACGCTCCATCGCTCCATCCCCACCCGAGGACTGAGCTAGCTGCGGTGATAGAATGTAGCAATCCCCCAGTCTGGGAAGACACATCGTATATGATCGATCCATCGTGTCAGCTGCTGTGAAGAAATTCTCAAATTCGAACTGTTTCCTTTGGGTTCAAATAAACACATGTCATTAACACATAAGTCAGTATCAGCTGGGTGTAGGGGCTGGGAGTCTGAAACGGGATTTCTGCCACTTGGATAATATACTTAACTCTGAATCTACAAAATGATTACAGGACCAATCATAGATTTAGAACTGGGAGAGGAGGACCTGGGTTCAAACTCTGCCATATACTGAATACAGGCTCTAAGCTCGGGTTCCTCATCTGTAAAAAGGGGCAAGTTCCTTCTAGCAATAAATCTATAATCTTATGTATCCGCTGCACTTTGTAACTAACCATAATGCAGTATATAAACATGAGTCAATCTTATATTTGCTATAGATAGGAGGGTGATGAAATTGAACAAATAAGGGGGTGATGCAACTTCAAAAAAGGAAGAGAATTACAGCTTTACTTAACTGATATATTCTTGGAAATATGTAATTCCACGGATAATTCTGCTGAGGAAGTATTTATTAAGCACCGACTGTGTGCAAGGCCTTGTGCAGAGCCCTAGGGATCCGAGGACAAAAATGAGATCACCTCTGGCCTGGAAGAGCTCACCCTTACCTGTTGTGGGCATAAAGACAAATAAATATAAGCAAGTTGAGGTGGGAGATGTCTCTGAGCAACGGGGGGAATCCAGGCGGAGTGGGAAAACTAAAATTATAATATTTATAAATTTTATATATAATACACATATATACATAAGCCTTATAAATTATCATTATTATATATAAACTTTACAAATTATAAATTACATATGTAACATAAGTTTTATCTCTATAAATTATAAGTATTTCACAAACATTATCTCATTCAGTCCTCACAACAACCCTGGGAAGGAGTGTAATTTTTAATCCTCATTTTATAGATGAAAAAACTAAGGCAGGTAAAAGCTAAACTCTACATAGATTAGGTGGGGGAGAAACTAGAGATCAATTAGAGGATGAATATAGTATTCCAGGGGGTTCACCTCAGGCTGCAGTCCTTTGAATGCAAAAGAGGAAACAGATAATAACAATAATTGACATTTATGTAGATTTATCTCCTTCAAAGTTCACAACTCGGAGAGGTTGGGTGATGGATATTACAGGTATCTGAGCAGTTTTAAAAGTCATCAAAGTTTTAAACTTTAAAATCTATGAAACCTTGTAAGTAATTAGACCAACTAAATAACTAGAGTTAGTAAAGCTTAAGATTTTGAGGCCACACTGTATTATTTCCATTTTGCAGTTGAGGAAACAGAATCACAATTGTGTTTATTCCAGCTCATTCAGCAAGTATCAAGGATGGTGCCATCTAGCTGTCAAATTAGAGTGGGTCAGCACACATGGAGCCAGTACTGAGGATGGCACTGTCCTCTTCAAAAAGGAAAATTGAGTGATGAAGAGAGCCATCTACACCCAGAGAGGACCATGGGAGCTGAGTGTGGACCACAACATAGCATTCTCACTCTCTGTCATTGTTTGCTTGCATTTTGTTTTCTTTCCCAGTTTTTTCTTTTGGTTTGTTTTGTTTTCTTTCCTTCTTGATCCAATTTTTCTTGTGCAGCAAGATAATTGCATAAATATGTATACATATATTGGATTTAACATGCATTCTAACATATTTAACATGTATTAGACTACCTGCCAGCTAGGGGAGGGGATGGAAAATTTGGAACAAAAGATTTTGCAAGGGTCAATGTTGAAAAATTACCCATTTTGTAAATAAAAAGCTTTAATTTAAATTTAATTTAAATTTTTAAAAATAAAAAATAGATGCTTCTGATTGTTTTAAGGAAATGTCAAAAACAAAAAACAAAAAGGAAGGTTGAACAACAGTAGCTCTCAGTATACTTGCAGTGGAAAAAGCCAGATTGTCTCTGAGAGTATCTCAGATCAGACATACTAAGAAGTGTTCACAAAGGAATACCAAGTTGAACCACGCCAAAAAAATGAGGGATCTTATGACATGAAAATGAGAAAAACCACTTCATGTTTCACAAATATCTGTCCTGATAGTTTTCATCAACTTCTTTGTATTCAGGTTTTCTTAGCACTGCTGAATGGACCTTGATCTTTCTAATGCAAGGAAAATTGTTTTCCTGAGCTCAAAAAGTACAATTGTGTGTACAAATCTTACAAAGGTGGTCAGTGGGAGTAATGTAAGGAGGTAAATCATGTCTCTAACACAGTCCTCTAGGAACATCACATAGTTCCTGTTCCCCCGCTGCACATTGCAGCTCCACTGGTTCTCATTGCTTTTTTTCCCCATTCTTGACATTACCACTTCAGATGTAGTCTTTAACCATAACAAGTGGGTGGAGTAATGGATGGAGTACCAGGTCAGAAGTCAGGAAGACCTGAATCCAAATATAGCCTCAGATGCTCATTAGTTACGTGATCTTGGACAGGTCAATCCATTCTTATTGCTCCCAGGTTCCTCATCTATAAAAGGGGAGGGGGAATCTGAAAAAATGCATGATAGGGATTTCCTGCCAGGGTGGTTGTTAAGATAAAATGAGATAATAGTTGTAAAGTACTTAGTACTATGTCTGGCACATAGTAAACACCATATAAACTTTAGCAATTATTATAGTTTTTATTTTCCCCTTAAGTGGAGGAACAAAATGTTTTATTCCCATACAAGGGAGGGAAAGCTGAGCATTAAAGAGTCTTTGAATGATTACAATCAGTCGATAATCAAGTCTTGTTAGGATATTCTCCTTAGTGATTTGTTATTTCATAGTCCAGTGAAGATCAAATGGGAGCTTTTTCACAGACACACACTCCCACATCCAAATCTATCTCTCTGTGTCTTTGTCTCTGTCTCTATCTCTATTTTTCTATCTCTGTCTCTCTTTTTATTTATCTGTCTCTGTCTCTGTCTCCATCTTTTTCTTCTCTGTCTTTCTGTTTCTATTTCTATCTCCCAATGCCTGTCTTTCTATTTCTGTCGTCTCTCTGTTTGTTTTTCTGCTCTGCTCTTTCTGTCTCTATCTCTAGCTTTCTATTTCTGTCTCTTTGTCTTTCTGTCTCTGCTCTGTCTCTCTATCTCTGTCTCTGTCTCTTTTTGTCTTTATCACTATCTTCCTATGTCTCTATCTTTCTATTTCTGTGTCTTTCTATTTCTGTCTGTCTCTTGTTTCTGATCTGTCTCTGTCTCTTTCTGTCTCTATCTCTGTCTTTTTATCTCTTTTTCTCTGTTTTATTTAGTCTCAGCTAATCTGGCTCTGCGGCCCCTTTCCACTGTAAGTACACTGGTAGCTGCTGTTAGCCTTCCTTTTTGAAGAGGGACCAGAGCATCCTAGATCATGCCTTGACTTGCTGTGAAATGGCTTTAAATGAGGCAGCCTAGGAGCTACAGGTAGGGAGGAGAAGAGGAGCAGAAGTTGAAAGGAAGGCAGATTCCAGCCAGCTTGGGAATCCTAAAGTCCTCCAGACTGGAACATCTGACTGGAACCGGGAACCAGTCCCCAGAGCCCATTGTTAAATTTCCAATGTGAACATTTACCCCTGGGAAATCAGTAAATACAAATTAGGGCTTGCTTTCCGATTTTCTTTTTTAATAATGTCAATCCAGCCAGCAGCACAGACCACTAGAGCCAAGAAGACCTTAATTCAAATCTTACCTTTGAAACATGTTCAGTGTGTGATCCTTTGGTAAGTCATTTCACTTTTCAGTTTCCTAATCTGTAAAATGGGCAGAATGTTTCCCTACCAACTCACTGAGCTGCTGGAAGTTTGTAAAGCATTTTGCAGACAGACTTCCTAGGGCTCCCCAAATGCATGAAGGGCAGGAGGAAAGTTGGCAGGCCAGTGCATGATGCAATCACTATGCAGGTTGCAGCTACAAAAAATGTATAAAGTCCTCCCATGGTACTGCCTCGTGGCACGGAGATGACCTTGGCATCTCAGGTAGAGTGCAAGCTTGGACCAGCTATGGGTAGGAACCCAGGAAATGGTCTTTGCTGAGTTGGAAAGCCAGCCTCCCAAAACGGGCAGAGGCTCATCGGCAGCAGATAGGAAAATAGTGGTAGTTATTTTTTGGTTGCAGCAGCTCATTCAGCTTATGCTGCAAGGTATCAGAGGCCACTATCTGCACTGATGAAAGGCTCACTGCTCTTGACTTTTGCTCTTTGTTTATTTCTACGTGTAAGAATGCCAGCTAATGGGTAAAGTTTACTCTATGTAGCTGTGACTGAGTATCCCAATATTGACATCCAGAACTATAACTAAGGTGAGGTGACTGGGGATTTGCCCAAAGGCTTGGAAATTTAGAAGAGGCTGATGGCTCCTGTACTCCTTCAGCAACATATAAATATTGAGTTTAGTAAGTAGTTGGAGTCATTAACACAGCAAGCCACCAAGCTTTCTCTGGTCATGGGAGTGATAGCCTGGGATCTCTGTCTCCTTTCCTTTCCCTACCCTTTGCCCCAACTCCATCCTGCTTTGTAATCAGTGGATAGTTTGAGGACACTTTTGTGCCTTTCGATTTACCCTAGAAGTGATCAATTCTAGGTGTACCTCTGGTAAGTCCTCCCTTAGATCCCAGGATTGGGAGCTACCATTAGTGTGTTATTAAGGTGATAGAGTTCTGCTGATATATCAGTGATCGTTTGCTGTCTGGATCGACATTATTAAAAATGAAAAGCAGAAAGCAAGCCCTAATTTGTATTTACTGATTTCTCAGGGGTAAACTTAGGCCAATATCTGATATCTGATATCCCAATATTAGAGATAATGTCCATTTTGGTATCCATATTGGTAGATAACAGCAGTAGATGCTAATACTATGATTTGCCAAAGACAAGGAGTCAGAGGGAAGCTTGGAATTCCAGTGGATCCATTCCTAGTAAAAGATCCTGTCTTCTGAAGCTATATTCATCTTCTCATCCTCTACAGGGATGTTCCTCAAGCACAGATCTTTCCATATTATTCCTCTCTACTCCACTAACTCTGGGGGTTCCTGTTTAAAATGTAGGACTAAAAATAAACCCTTCTCCTTTAACTTTTAAAGCTAAAACTTGGTCCCTTTCTACTCTTCTCATCTTATTGGACATTATACCTCCTCCCACACTCTGTAATTCAGCCCAGCTGACCTTCTCTCGGTTTCTTACATATATCTCATCTCCCATCTTCCACTGGCTCTCCCTCATGTCTTGAAAGCCCTCCTTGAAAGTCCTCTTTTCCTTCAAGATGCTGCTGAAGCCCCATCTTCTGCATGAATCTTTCTCTGCTCCCTGACTGAACCTGTCTGGTGCCTGTTAACTGTGGGGATCCTCCAAGGGGTCTTCTTATCTTCCTCCTCTTTAGCTCCTAAGGATGCAATCATCATCCCAATGCTGATGACTCTCACTTCCCTAGCCCTCACCTCTCTCTTAAACTCCTAACTTCCATGTGTAGCAGACATCTCAAACAGGATGTCCCCTTAGGTCAAGGCTTCTTAAATTTTTTCCACTTGTGACCTCTTTTCACCTAAGAAAAGTTTACATGATCCTGGGTTTATAGATATATAAAATAGGTATACACATCCAACATTAATAAATCATGAACTCCACATGAAATCCACACAAGAGGATTGCCAGTCACAATTTAACAAGCCTTCTTCTCAAACTGACCTATGAACTCTTCTCCAAACTTGTCATTCTACCTCCCATTTCCATTGTTCTGAATTGACTTGTCCCTTTTATCTAGAAAGCTCTTCCCTCTCCTTTTTGCCTCTTGGAATCCTAAGCTTGCATCAAATATCCATCCAATCAAGTAATCAATCCATCAACATTTATTAAGCACCTATTATGCACCAGGCACTATGCAAAGTGGGGGAATGTCACTTGCTATAGGAAATCTTTCCTGATTGTGTTCTCTAAATCTCCAAATTAAACTATTTCTGAATGTGTTGACATGTTAAATGTAAGGGATTGTTTCTTGATTTTTATCTTTTTATATCTAGCACCCAGCACAGTATTGGGGACTCTAAATAGGGATTTACTAAATTTGAGGTGAATTTGGTAAAATTAAATGACTATTTATTAAAAGGCCCTGGGGAAGAGGAGTTCAGAAATTCAGGAAAGAAAAGAAATAAAAATGGGTTTATTTAAGTCATTTTGTGCTATGTGCAAAGCCCTGAAGATGCAAATAGAAAAATGAGACAATTTCTACACTCTAGAAACTCATATTCCAATGGAGGGAATTAGTAAATATGAGAGGGTTTAGCTTCAGGACAGAAGGAAAGGCCCAGGGGTCTTTAGGAGTACAGGGGCCAGAAATCACTTTTCATGTCATGTCCATTGATTAAAAAAATCTCCATATCCATCTCTGATATTGAATCAAGAGTTAACAATTCGGATGGTGAGATTCTTTTTTCAGGTCTTAAGTAGCTCTGACTCCTGAAAAGGTGGGTTCTCCTCCAAGTCACATTTTCATGAGAAACCTACTCTTGTCCCTTTTCTCCTCAACTCATCAAAGCTTATCTGTACTCTAATAAATGAATCCAATAGACTTTCTGCTGACAAGTGCCAATGGGTTAATGTATTATTTTTTAATATAATTTTTAAAAATAATATTAATGAAAATTTGTGACTGCAATCTCGCTGCTAGTATGAAAAATGGGCAAAGTATTGAATTTTGAGCCATTGTACTTGGGTTACCAAGTATTTGATTAAATAAATCATTTGATCTCCTTCGACTGAGTCTCCTCATCTGCAAAAGAAATGAGTTAGACTATGTGACTTTATGATTCTTTCTTTCTGTAAAGATCTTGAGTAACAGAACTGTAATTCTGGGGCTGACGCGAGAAATGTTTTCAAGCCAAGTGGCCTTCTGTTGGATTTCAATTACACCATTAGCTATCTATTCCACTTAAATGTGGGGGCAGTTATGTCAATCAAGCAGCATTGCCTTCAAGGACCTTACAAGTAAATGGGGAAGACATCATGAGAAAAAATATATCTATATTCAATATAAACAGTAATAGCAGAACAGCTAGGTGGTGCAGTGAATAGAATGTCAGGTCTGGAGTCAGGAATTTCAAATCTGACCTTAGATTTTAGTAGCTCTAGTGTGATACTTAATCTGTCTGCTTCGGTTTCCTCAGCTGTAAAATGAGCTGGAGAAGGAAATGGCAAACTGCTCCTATATCTTTGTCAAGGAATCGCCAAATGGAGTCACAAAGAGTTGGATATGACACAAACAATTGAACAACATACAACAATATCTTTGAGAACGAACCTGACTCAATTGTTTCCTTTAATTCTTTGAGGGAAAGATCTTCATAATGACAAATAATAATGGTGAAGTTGAAGATGATAATGATAAATCAGGGCTTATTATTATTATATAACATATTTTATCATAGATTTTATATTTATTATTACATAATGTATAAATATGTTTATTATATATAATATAGATACAATTATATATATAATTGAATATTATTATTATTAGTTACTAAGGGTGTTTGCAAAGGTTTTTGGGCATTATCAGGGTGAAAATGGGACTCATCAGCATATCACCTCTCTTTCAATCCTGTTTCTTTCCCTTCAAAGGAAATATTAAGCCGCAGGATGATTTAATAGGGAGATTTAATAGGGTGTGGGGAGAATAGGTAAGAAACAGGGGGATGTGGATTCCAATGCAGAGAATATATCAGATATTATGTGTTGTTGTGCTTTACGGCTTGAAACAGTTTTCCCTTTGTACCAATTGTTACCCTAAACACTTGCCCAGGAGCCCAGTACTTTTACAGCCCTGTTTGAATTGTCCTAGGAGGATTCCGAAGATCACTTGGCAAGACAAGGAACCAGACACTCCAATCCTCTGTCAACCTGTATTGCCGAGCATGAGAGTTCTGCTGCAGGGAGCACAGCTCCAGTGGGCTAGCTGTGCTGTCTAAATGCCAAGCTTACATTTGCCTAAGAAATATTTTGCAGAGAATTCACACATGGCAAGCATCATGTGGAGGTCAGAGGAGGTGAAACAGGGACACCCTCAAAGTCTCTCTGAAGAACTTTGGAATCAACTTCAGGAGAGGGAGATGCTGGCAAAGGACTGTCCAACATGGCATTCCCGTACCAAAGGTGTTGGGCTCTATGAGTAAAGCCTCTGCCATGGCTCAAAAGAAGGGGAGAGGAACCAATTTAGGGACATCTGGGCTCTAGATACTCATGTGGAACCTATGGCTAGGGCTTAGAGATCATCCAATCTATTCCTTTCATGTCTTCAACCTTGAATGACTGCCTTTCTGTACCTTTGCCTACTGGAAGAAATTACATGTTTTTGTTTCCTCACTGCCCCTCAGATTCTCTCAAAGTGACTCTTCAAATGGAAAATGGGATGTCTGTTTATGATTGAGTAGTCCTATTTTCAAAATGATTTGGTTGGTGGATTAAGGAGAAAATTTCCACTCCCTCCCCTTGCTGTTCTTGGTATTAGTACAGTGATCTTCTCCACAACTGCCTCTAACAAGCAAATATAAGTTAGCTAAATAAAGCCTCCAAAGCATGGTCAATCTTCAGCCCAAGGCTATGTCTTTATTTGTTCTAACTCAATCAGTGAGACGTGTTCATACTTCATGAAGAGTGTGATTATATCCTAAGACTACATAACTAGAGGTAGAAGAGGGAAAAGATGAAAAAGAAGAGGTAATTGAATCCTTCTTCCTTACATTTCCAGTGTTCATCTTATTAATACTAATAGCTCACATTTTTACAGCACTTTAAGGTTTACAAAGTGCTTTACAAAAATTATCTTGTTTTATTCTAACAACCATGGGAGGTAGGTACTATTACAATTCCCATTTTACAGATAGGGAAACTGAGTCAGACAATGATTTAACGTCTTGCCCAGTGTTACACTCTTGAGAGTAAGTTTGAGGCCAATTTTGAATTCAAATCTTCCTGACTCCATGTTGAAGTCTCTCTCCATGGTGCTACCTATCTGAATCATGATCTTTAGGGAATCTATCAGATATTATTACGACAAAATGTCTGTATACATGAGATATCAAAATGCAACAGAGGAGGATGGTTATGATACATCAATAATATTATGAACTGACATTAATTCAGTAGAATGTAAGTTCCTTGAGGGCAGGAACACTTTTTTAGTTTTTATCTTAGCCAGTAAGATATCTAACATATATTAGGTCCTTGATAAATATCAGTTGAATGGATAAAAAGCACAGTGACCTTAAAACTAAAGCCCCCTAAATCCTTCCAGTGCTGAATGACCCTCATCTGTAAAATGAGGAGTGACCTACAAGGTTCTTTTGAGGAACTAGATGCAGACCTGGGATCTAATGCGCCTTTTATGTGACATAGGCACTTACAATTTCCTCAGGCTGATGCATGTGAAAAGAAAAAAAAGTTGGCTAATATTTTATGAGCTGGCAGACCCAGTTGGCAAGACTTTGCTTAGTACCAAGTCTGATGTTGGCTCCCACAGGTGAAAGGTCATCTCAATCTGAGCAATAGAGGGATTGAGGGAAGAACAAGAAAGAGAGAGGGAGAAAACCCACCAGAGAGAACCTTCTTATATTGTGAAAGCACTACAAAATAGGGTGATTTGTGAGTTGAGGGAAGATAGAGTAAAATATTGCCTTGAAGTGACACTTCTTACATACTTATCAAAAATAATACTAGACATGCTATATGAATGAATGAGCAAACAAATAAATAAATGGCTTTAAATAAAGAAATAAATAATAGCTAGCCTTTAGATAGTGTTTTAAAACTTGCAAAGCACTTTACAAATATGATCCTATTTTGTCCTCACAATAGTCCTGAGAGGGAACTACTATTACTCTGCCCATTTTGCATATGAGAAAACTGAAACAGAGAAAAGTGAAGTGACTTGCTCAGAGTCACACAAATAGTAAGTGTCAGAGGCAGGATTTGAACTGGGTTTTTTTTTTTTACTCCAGATGCAGCAGTGACTTGTGAACTGATTCAGTTGATGTATAATTCACGATTCCTGCACCACCTAGCTGAATGAATGGATGAGAACCACTAAAAATCTACCAAAATTTGGGAAAGGATAAAAAGAATCAGAGGAAGAGGAAGAAACAGAAGATAATGGAATGGAGGGAATTACACAGTAACTAGTAAATGTGAATGGGATGAGTTCACCCATAAAATTTAAGTAGAATGTATTAGAAACCAAAATCCAGCAATATAATGTTTACAAGATACACACTTGAAACAAAGGAGAAGCAGAGTTAAAATAAAGGGCTAAAGCAGACTCTAATATGCTTTAGCTGAAGAAAAAAAAAGACAGGTAGCAATAATGATCTCAGATAATGAAAAAGCAAAAATAGACTTAATTAAAAGAGATAAACAGGGAACTTACATTTTGCTAAAAAGTACCAAAAGTAATGAAAAAATGTTTACAGCAAGTTTGTTTGATAAAGACTCATTTCTCAAATCCACAACTGAGTCAATTTTTGAAAAAATAACAGCCATTCCCAAATTGATAAGTGGTAAAAGGACATGAATAAGTTTCAAAAGAAGAAATCAAAGCTATTTAGTCATATAAAATGTTCTAAATCACTATTGATTGGAGAAATGCAAATTAAAACAACATCATCCTATCAGAAATGGCAAATGCTGGAGGACATGAAGGAAAACTAGGTAATTAATGAACTGTTGGTAGATCTGTGAATGGGTCCAAATATTATGGAAAACAATTTGGAACTCTGCCTAAAAACAATAAAACTGTGTATACCCTTTGACTCAGTAATAACATTTCTAAATTTATGCTCCAGAGATCAAAGGAAAAGGAAAAGGACCTACATATAAAAATATATTTATAGTAGCTGTTTTTATGGAGAAAAAGAATTGGAAATCAAGGGAAAACCTATCAATTGGAAAATGGCTGAACAAATTGTGACATATGATTATGATGGAATATTATTGTGCTATGAGAAATGACAAGGGAAGTGATTTCAGAAAAAAAAACATGGCAAGACTCATATGACCTGATCCAAAGTGAAATAAGAAAAAGTGGGACATCATTGTGCACAGAACAGCAATGTTATAATGAGGATCATCTGAGAAAGATTTAGCTACTCTGATCAATGCATGATCCAAGAGAATTCCAAAGACTGATGGTGAAAAATGCTATCCATCTCCAAAGAGAAAACTGGTGAATTCTGAGTGTAAATTCAAGAATAATTTTCTCAATTATTTTTATTGCTTTTAAAAATATGGTTAATGTGTATAAGTGTTTTGTATGATTTCACATGTATGAGTAATATCAAATTGCTTGCCTTCTCACTAGGTAAAACAAGACTTATGAGAGAGAGAGAGAGAGAGAGAGAGAGAGAGAGAGAGAGAGAGAGAGAGAGAGAGAGAGAGAGTTGAGAACACAAAATTTTAAAAGAAAAGAATGCTTTAAATGAATAATAATTTTTTAAAAAGATAATCTCTGACCTCAAAGAGCTTGCAATCTAATGAGGGAGAAATATGCAAACAGATAATACACAAAGAAAGCTATATGCAAACTATATAGAGAGTCAATAGGGTAGATGTTGATGTAACAATCATGATCTTAGGCAAAGCAAGAACAAAAACAAACTTAATTAAAAGAGATAAATAGGGAAACCACATTTTACTAAAAGATACCATACCCAATGAATTAACTTAAAAATACAGTAAGTTTCTCAGATATATGATTTCTCAAATATATACTGTATATAGAATTAGGTCAAAAGTTTTAAAAATAAGAGTCATTGCTCAACTGTTAAATGGTCAAAGCATATGAACAAGCAGTTTTCAGAAAAAAATCAAAGCTATCTATAGTCATATAAAATTATCTAAATCATTTTTGACAAGAGAAATGCAAATTAAAGCAATTCTGAGGCACCACCTCACATCTATTAGAAATGAAAAAAATGCTGGATGAGGGATAAGTAGGTATTCTAAAAAATTGTTGACAGAGTTGTGAACTGGTCCAACCATTCTGGAAAACAATTTGGAACTATGGCTAAAGGGCATGCCCTTTGACTCAGCTATCCCAAGGGAAAAGAGATATATGTACAAAACTATTTGTAGCAGCTCTTTAGCAAAGAATTGAAAATGGAGGGAATGCTCACCACTTGGAGAATGGCTGAACAAATTGTGGTGTACGATGGTGATGGAATGCTATGGGAAATGATGAGAGGGATGGTTTCAGATAAAACATGGCAAGATCAATTCATGATGAAAGATGAAGTGAGAAGAACTGAGAGATCATTGTGCACAGGAGTAGCAATACTGTAATGGCGATCAACTGTGAAAAACTTGGTTACTCTGATCAATACATGATCTAAAAGAATTCCAAATGATTCATGATTTAAAAATGCCATCTTTAGAAGAGAGAACTGATGCATTCTGATTGTGAATTGAACTATAGTTTTCTCCCTTTATTTTTCTTGCTTTCTATTTGAGATATAGGTAATATGGATATATGTTTTGCATGATTTCACATATATAATTGATATCACATTGCTTGTCTTCTCAGTGAGTGTGGAAGAATATGGAAGGGAGGGAGAGAATTTGAAACTCAAACTTAAAAAAATAAAAAATAAAAATGTTTAAAATAAATAAATAATAAAATAGGGAGGGGGAGAAAATTTGGGATGGCATCCAGACTCTGCCACTTAATAACTTGAGAAGTCATTCACCATAGTTTCTTCATCTACAAAATGGGGACAAAAATAATTTTTAACCACTTTCCTCCCAAGATGATTCAACTGGGATAAAGGGTATGTAAAACATTGTAAATCTGAAGTTTCATATTACTTATAGTTCCAAACTGCAGATTTGGGGTCCCTTCATCCTCCAGCCTTCTGGCTTCTACATTTACAATCTAGAAGTAATCTTCTTCGCTTTCCTTTGTATCCAATATACAATCAGGTGCCGGGTTTTATCTTTCCTCCCTTAAAAATCAGTCTAAAAGTGGGCATAGAGGTGATACAGAAGATAGAAATCTAGACCTACAATCAGGAAGTTCAAATCCAGATTCAATCACTTATTAACTATATGTATGATTTCAGATAAAGTCACTTAACCTATGCCTGCCTCAGTTTTCTCATCTGTAAAATGGGGATCATAATAAACACCTACCTCCCAGGGTTGTTGTGACAATGTGATGAAATAATACTTGTAATGCACTTCATAAACTTTAAAGCAATATAGAAATGCTAGCTCTAATTTTCCAAAGTTACACATTGATTTCTAATAAAACGCCTTTCCAACTATGTCACCCCCCTCCCAATAGAATGTATGCTCTTCGAGGACAGAGAATCCCCAGTGCCTTGCACTAGTACTTAATGTGCTTATTGAACCATGTATAACCAATATCAGATTGTTTGCCGTCTTGGGGAAGGGGAAGGTAAGAGAGTGAGGGAGAAAAAGATTGGAACTCAAAATCTTACAAAAATGAATATTGAACCTCTCAGACTGGCTAAGATAATGATGAATGTTGGAGGGGATGTGGAAAAACTGGGACACTGATACATTGTTGGTGGAGTTGTGAACTGATCCAACCATCCTGGAGAGCAATTTGGAACTATATACAAGAGGCTATCAAACTGTGCATACTCTTTGATCCAACAGTGTCTCTACTGGGCCTGTACCCCAAAGAGATCATAAAGGAGGGAAAAGGACCTATGTGTGCAAAAATGTTTGTAGCAGAGTTTACTCAGCAGCCAGTTGGGGAGTGGCTGAATAAATCATGGTGTATGAATGTTATGGAATATTATTGTTCTGTAAGAAAGGATCAGCAGGATGATTTCATAAAGTCCTTGAGAGACTTACATGAACTGATGCCAAATGAAGTGAACATTGTACACAATAACAACAAGACTATGTGATCAGCAACTGTGATGGACTTGGCTCCTGTCAACAATGAGTTGATTCAGGGCAGTTCCAATAGACTTGTGATGCAGCAAGCCGTCTTCACCAAGAGAAAGGATTGTGGAGATTGAGTGTGGATCACAACATAGTATTCTCACCTTTTTTGTTGTTCTTTACTTGATTTTTTTTCTTTCTCATTTTTTTTTCTTTTTTGATCTTTCTGGCAAATCATAAATTACATAATGTAGAAATATAGAGATAACATGTACATATTATAAATGTAGAAATATGTTTAGAAGAATTGCACTTGTTTAACATATATTGGATTACTTGCTGTTAAGGGAGGGGTGGGAGAAAGGAAGGGAGAAAAATCTGGAAAACAAAGTTTTGTAAGGATGAATGCTGAAAAACAATCTTTGCATATATTTTGAAAATAAAAGGCAATTAAAAATTTGAAAAATTTTAAAAATGAATGTTAAAACCATCTTTACTTATAATTGGAAACATGATATAGCATTAAAATAAAATCTTTTAAAAAGAGAAAAAAATCTACTTAATAAGTGATTATTGAAAGTCTATGTGCATTGAATGGGAGTTATATGAATGTGATGGAATATAACTGAGAAGTAAAAAACAATGAACATGAATTCTAAGTTAGAAATACCTGGGCTTCAGTCTGGCCTCTGACATGTTATATGGCAAATACCCACTTAACTGCAGGCAGCCAAGTGACTCAGGGGATAGAGTGCCAGTCTGGAGTCAGGTAGATCTAAGGTCAACTCTGGCTACAGATATCAGCTGTGTGATCCAGGCAGGTCATTTAACTCCTGTTTGTCTTAAATCCACTGGAGAAGGAAATGGCAAACCACTGCAGAATCTTTGACAAGAAAACCCATGGACAATATCATCGTGCAATGATCCACAGAGGCTCAGACATGATTGAACAGCTCAACAACAATTACAACAACCACCATTTAATTGTTCTGAGGCTCAGTCCACTCATCCATAAATTGGAAATGGAAAAATCTAACTAAAAGGATTCTGGTTCTCTCCCTCTTTCCATCTCTGTCTCTCTGTTTCTGTCTTTCTGTGTGTGTCTGTCTTCCCTCCTTTTCTCTTTCTAGTCTCTCTCTCTCTCTCTCTCTCTCTCTCTCTCTCTCTCTCTCTCTCTCTCTCTCTCTCTCTCTCTGTCTATGTCTCTGTCTCTCTGACTCTGTCTCTCTCTCTGTCTCTCTGTCTATGTCTCTGTCTTTCTGTCTCTCTCTCCCTCCCTCTCTGTCTCTGTCTCTGTCTCTCTGACTCTGTCTCTCTCTCTGTCTCTGTCTCTTTCTCTCTCTCTCTCTCTCTCACACACACACACGTGCATGCACATGCACACACAAGTGTTGAATAAATGTCAGTTATTATTATACAGTGTCCAGGAAAACTATCTCATCCCCATAACAGAGAGATAATCTGGAACAGAGGCACTGACAGTCCTGCTGTACTCTGCCCCTTCGGGCCACATCGAGAAAATCTCGTTCCCTTTTGTGTACCAATTTTTTTACAAGATACTGATAAGCTGGAGAACATCCAGAGGAGCACAATCAGAATAGTGAAAGGCCTTGAGATAATGTTATTCGAGGATCGATAGAAAGAAATAGGGCTGTTTAGCATAGAGAAAAGAATATTTTCCAAAGAAACCCAACAGCTCCTTCCAAGTATTTGAAGGACTGCCATGTGGAAAAGGGATTCACATGTTCCTTTCAGCCCCAGAGGACAGATAGTGTGGGAAAGGTGCCTAGAGCTAAATTTAGATTTGTTAGAAGCAAAACTTCCCTAACTGTTCTAGATCTCCAAAAGTGGAATAGGAGGAATAAGGCTCCTCTCCCCAGGAATCCCCCAACAAAGACTCATTGTCTACTTAAGGAGACACTCTGGAGGTCTATACTGCCTTAGTGGTCCAGCAGATGGGGTGCTGGATCCAGAGTCAGGAAGAACTCAATTCAAATCTGGCCTCTGGGGGGTCCTGTGTAAGTCACTGAACCTCAGTTTCCTCAACTGTAAAATGGATATAATAATAGCGCCAACCTTGAAGAGTTATTGTGAAGTGATATTTGTTAAAAGGGCTTAGCAAGTGCCTAACACACAGTAGGCATTTTGTAAGTGCTCATTCCCTTCCCTACTTTTCGAATTAGAATGTTTTAGATGGTACAGTGATTAGAATGCTGAGCATGGAGTCAGGAAGTTATTCCCCATCTGTAAAATGCTCTGGAGAAGGAAATGACAAATCATGGTAATAGCTTTGCCAAAAAACATTAGGAAGAATCAGCCATGAGTGAGAATGACTAAATCACAATTCGTCGTGCTCTATTGTAAAGAGAGTTCTTTTCCAAGGATGGGTTGTACAAAATGGCCCCAGAGAGCTCTTCCAACTTTTAGTTGGATAATTCAGAAGATTGAGACAGGAGGGAGATTTAAGAGTCGGAGCTGGTATGGAGTTTTGGACTGTGGCTGACATTGAGATTTGGGTTCAAAATTACCTAGAGGTAAGATCTGGGCAATGAATTTAGGATTAGGGTTGGGCTTGGCATGAATGTTGGCCTTGGGATAGAATTTGAGAGTTAGGATGGAGAAGGAAAGGAGAAAAGACAATCTACAGCTGAAACTGAGCCACTGCAGAGAAATATTATTTTTTTAATTTGAAAGTCACCTGAACTTTGCAAAGAAGTTTACCTTTATCTCTTCCTCTGTTTGCTCAATTAGTGGGCAGGTGTAATCATTACCCTTGGCTGGCTTCTACCTGCAACCTCCTGTAGGCATTTTTATAAATAGGTCCTAGATTCTATGGTCTCATGAGGGAACTAATCCAAAAACCTTTTCATACATTATCGATCTGTTCGAAGAACAGAAATTGACTGTTTGTGTGAAATAGCAAATAGTTTCAAAGAAAATCAGAAGAGGAAGATTAGTTCAATCTAGGTCAATAATCTTTCTTAAGTAACTACTATGATGTATAGAAAGCATTCTATCAGGCTCTGTTTGTATAACCAGGGCCTTCATCTCCAATAGGGAGGAGAATCTTACCCAACTTATTACCTTATTATAAAAATAAGCTTTTCCTCCCTCTGATTTACAATCTATATGGGGAAAACAGCTAGTACCCAGATAGCTAAGGAAGAGGAATTGAAATCATTAGAATCTGAGCTCCTTTTGGGCAAGAGTTCTTTTTTAAAATTCCCCATTCTTAAACAGTGACTGGTATCATAGAAATACTTATTGATTAAGATTTCAATGATCTAGGGAACTCCCATAAGAGGAAACTTTTAGAAATGTAAGTTGCTTAAAAAAGGGAAAGGGACCTGTATGTGCAAGAATGTTGTGGCAGCCCTCTTTGTGGTGACTAGAAACTGGAAACTACGTGGATGCCCATCAATTGGAGAATGGCTGAATAAATTGTGATAATATGAATATTATGGAATAATATTGTTCTGTAAGAAATGACCAACAGGATGATTTCAGAAAGTCCTGGAAAGACTTACATGAACCGATGCTGAGTGAAATGAGCAGGACCAGGGGATCATTATATACTTCAACAACAATACTATATGATGGTCAATTCTGATGGATGTGGCCATTTTCAACAATGAGATGAACCAAATCATTTCCAAAAGAGCAATAATGAATTGAACCAGCTATGCCCAGCGAAAGAACTCTAGGAGATGATTATGAACCACTACATAGAATTTCCAATACCTCTAATTTTGTCCGCCTGCATTTTGGATTTCCTTTACAGGCTAAATGTACACTATTTCAAAGTCTGATTCTTTTTGTTCTGCAAAACAACTGTTTGGACATGTATACATATATTGTATTTAATTTATACTCTAACATATTTAACATGTATTGGTCAACCTGCCATCTGGTGGGGAGAGGAAGGAAGGGAAAAATTGGAAAAAAGGGTTTGGCAATTGACAATGTTGTAAAATTACCCATACATATATATGGTAAATAAAAATCTATTAAAAAAAAAAGAAAGAAAAAAATGAAAAAAATGAAAAAAATAAAGTGAAAATAGAAAAAAGAAAAAAAAGAAAAGAAATGTAAGTTTCCACCTGCTCTGCAGCAATTACCCAATTCAGCTGAAAAATAAAATGACTTGTCCAGGGTCACAAAGCAATTAATCTATGTCAGATGTCTTCCTGGTTTGGAGGCTGGATGCCTAGCCATTGTATTGTACTCCTTCATTCAGAGATAATTCTAATTCCAAAAAATATCCATCGAGGACATTCAAGAGGTGCGAATTCCCATCTGAGGACAACAGGAAAAGTCATTACTGACTGAGGGCATGAAGGGAAAGCTTCCTGGAGGAGGTTATCATTGAAATGGGGACTCTCAAGAATGAACTCAATAGCGAAGAGTGGAGGAAAGGACAAAGTGGCTCTGGATCCAGGAAACTGTGTAAGTGAAGGTCTGAAGGCCAGAAAGGTCAAGGCTCATATGGAGAAAGGTAAGAATATGGAGGATGGTTGGAAGGTAGCATGTGTAGGTAGAAGTAATAGGGGACAGGCCCAGGAAGCTCCAAAGGGGTCAGAGAGTATAGGGTGTTGTAATGCATGCTAGGGTGAATGAACCTTATTCGGGAGGCAACACCGAAGCCAAAACAGTTTTGAGTGCACTGTTTCTAGCTTGATAAGACTGTTCAGAACCTTCACACCCAGGACATAAACTCCCAGAATTTGTGGCTGCCTCTGTGCCCCAGGAAGACTTCAGAAGAAGACTTCCTGAAGGGGGCGGGTAATGCTCTCTTTCACATCTCAGTCTAACACTTGATCTACATTTATTTCATTTCAATTAAATCCAACCAGCTTTTCTTAACAACAGTAGGTAGTATTTATATACAGTGCTTTAAAGTTTATAAATTATTTTATATGTTACCTCCCTTGATCATGACAACAATTACTATGATTATCCCTATTTTATAGATGGAAGAACTGAGGGAGTGAGAGGTAAGTATATCCATTTGACCAGGATCACATAACGAGGAACTTTATGAGGCAGGTTTGGAACTTAGAGTCTTTCCTGACTCCATCCAGTGATTCACTTTGTTGTGTGATCTTGGGCTAGTCACTTAACCTTATTTTATCTAGGAGGCAGTTAAACGGCGCAGTTTGCCTTGTTTCCTCAACTATAAAAATGGAAATAATAATAGCACCTCTCTTTCAATATTGCTGTAAGGATTAAATACAATAGCATTTGTCAAGTATTTGCCTGGCACATAGCAGGTGCTATAGAAATACTTATAGGGCAGATAGATGGTTCAGTGAATAGAGCACTGACCTGGGTTCAAATTCTACCTCAGATACTTATTAACTATTTGATCTTAGTCAAGTCACTTAATTTCTGTTTGCCTCAATCCACTAGAAAAGAAAGTGGTAAAACACTAGTATCTTCACCAAGAAAACTTCATGGACAGTATTGGTGTGTGATAGCCCATGGGTCACAAAATGTAGAACACAACTGAACAACAACAAAAGCTTATGCCTTCCTTCCCCTAGAGCTGTCCCACCATGTTAGTATTGAACCACTAAGAGCTAACAGCTTTGGGTCTAGGGTCTAACCATCCAGTGATTCTGAATCAATCTAATTGTCTATTCCATGTCCCTCCACCTTCTCCACAAGAATCATGAGACACTGCATTGCACATTTTGCTAAAACCTTGGAAAACTTTATCCGTAACATTTCCCCCCGACAACCAGTCGAGTAATCCTATCAGAAGTGACAATGAAATTAGCGGGATCAGTGAGTTTCTTGAGGAATCAGACTGGTTCTTTGTAAATCATGATTTCCTCTCCCAATGTTGGCTGATTTTTAATCATCCACTCTAGAATGCTCCCAGGAATTGAAGCCAAGTTCATTGACCTGTAATTTGAAGACTGATGTCTTCACATTCTTGAAAATCTGGACAACATTTTCCACTTTCCAATACCATAGGACCATTTCCATTTTCCATGATCTTTCAGATATCATTGACAATGACTTGGGAATCGTATCTATCATTATATCTTCTATCCAGTCACTTAACCTCTGACTCTGTTTTCTCATCTTATACTTTCTCTACACGTGACTCCTTTTTACCTGAAAAATTTTTACATATCCCAAGGTATATAGGTATATAAAAATAGATAAACAAATCAAACATTTATTGATAATATATCATAATTTCATGACCTTCACAGTTATAACTCTCCATATAGATTCATGACCTACAGTTTAAGAAGCCTAGATCTATAGAATAGAGACAATAATAGCACTATCAGCTATTATTTATATTATATATATATAATAATATATATATTTTATTATGATATCATTATACATTATATATACAATACAATATATTATTATATATTATATAACTGGTCTAAGGATCAAATGAGATGATATTTATGAAGCATTTAATGCAGTACCCAGTATATAGTAGGTGTTTTTATACACTCTTGTTTGCTCTCTCACCATCTCTGTGTTTATGTTAAATGCCACCTTCACGTTCATCACTTCAGTTGTCTCACTGGTAGCATGGATCTTAAATGCCAGGCTGAGGAGTAAGTTTGCATTTTATCCTCCAGACAATGAGAAACCACTGAAGATTTATGAATGAGGAGGTGATGTGATCCCCCTTTGATCATAGAAAGATCATTTTGGCTTCTGGGTACAGCCATGAGAGGATGGAGGCTGCCTGGAAGGAGTGACCACTTAGGAGGCTACTCCAAGATATGATAGGACCCAAGAGTTTGGGTGAGAAAAAGGGGAAAGATTTGAGAGATGCTCTAGAGTTTAAATCGACAGGACTTGGAGACAGATTGGAAACGGGACTGAGAGGGAAGGAGGGAAAAAGGCCGTGAGGTGCTGAATCAAGTTGGCTGATTGTTCTCATTAGAAAAGGAAAGTTTGGAGGAAGGAGGAATTTGGTGGAGAAGATGAATCCATTTTAGAGATGCTGAATTTGATGAGAGGCAGCCTGGTGCAGTGGATTGCTGGATATGGATGTGGATTTGAATTCAATCTCACTTCAGTTATCGACTAGCTCTATGAGCCTGGGCCAGTCACATAATAATAAATAAAATTGCTAGCATTACATATATATTTATATATAAATACATACACATATGTATGCTTGTCCATGTTATCTCAATAGTCCTCACAATATCCCTGTGAGGTAGCTGCTATTATTATCCCCATTTTATGGATTAAGAAACTGAGGCTCAAAGAGAAATGCACTGACTGGTCTTGGGTAACACAGCTAGTTAAAGTCAGAGCTTTATTTGAATTCAAGTCCAAGCCCAGCATTCTCTCCACTGTGTCACCCGGCCTCCTACTTAACCTCTCTGGGGCTCAGTTTCCAACCCAAACCCTTCTATGGTTCCTTCTAAGGGGACCGAATCTGGCACCAACACTGTGAGTCCCCAGGTCACCTAATAAGGGGTAAATCGGCTAAAGTCAGAGACACAAAGCAGGTTTACTGAGTGAGTAGTCACTATGCTTCCAGCCTGAGGGATACTGGGAGACTCAGTATCCATAAGCAAACAATAAAATCATTTTAATTAAAAAATAAAAGGGGTTTCCTAGCAGCTAAGGGAATATCAAGTGCTTAGTGCTTCTGATAATTAGAATCCACGGTCTCACTGATGTGTCATCTCTTTATGATTCTCTCACTGGTCTTAAAAAGGCAAAGTCCCATCTGTAGAATCTGACTCGGTCACTTATAGCTCTGAGATAAAACAAATTTTGTTCCAGTAGCAATTAGGGGAGAGTGCAGCCTAATGGAGGATGATATAGTGTTGGAACTTCAGAATGACTTGCAAAATGCTCCTAGAGTAGTCATCGGCTAGCTAGGCGGGGCAGTGGACAGAGCACTGGGTCTGGAGTCAGGAAGACCTGAGTTCAAATTCAGCCTTAGACGTGTCTTAGCTGGGTGACCCTTGCCAACTCACTTAACCCTGTTTGTCTCAGTTTCCTCCTCTGTAAGATGAGCAGGAGAAGGACATGGCAAGCCATTCCAGAATCTTTGCCAAGAAAAAAACCTCAAAATAGGATCACAGAGCATTAGATATAACTATAAATGACTGAACAACAAGAAGTTCAATTTAGAGGTCCATGTTAAAGTCTGAGAAAATGAAAGTAAAATAATTTTAAACTACAAAACATAAGTCAGGTTGAATTCAATCTAGCAAACATTCATTAAATGGCTGGTGTGAACTGCATACTGAGACTGAGATAAAAATAAACATTCCCCCTTCCTACACACACAAACACACAAGCTCCCTGTAGTAAGTTCTGGCTTCAAATCTAGCACGCTGCTTTGTTCAAAGATCTGGAGGTGAGAAATAACAAGGTGACCCCCCAAAAGCCCCGGAAATCCCCAGCTCAGGGTTGGACTGGCTGTATGACCTTGATAAGCCTTAGTTTCCTCATCTGTAAAATTGGGGGCAACTATATTTTGATCACCTACCCTATAGGATAATTGTAAGAATCAAATGAGCATGAGAAACCTGGATGCAATGAAAAGTGCCATACTGATATGTCTTTTCCTCTTTTTGTTGCTGTAAAGCAAAAATTATCTTCCCATCATTATGCCCATGGGCACTCTCTTTCCCCTCCAAAGCCAGACAGTCTGGACAGTTGGAAAGCCCACTCCCCTGCTCCTTTACCAAGTACCAGACCCTCCGGTTAACCCCAACTATACCTACCTTATCCTTTATCGCTGACCATTGCTCCCAAGGAGTTAATGATTGAGCAGAACCATAAAGTTTCCAGCCGATAACCTCTGACCAACATTTGAAGGGAAAGAACCCCCTATAAAGCCAGCCCCTCAGCACAAACCAGGCACTTTTTCTCCCAGCTGGTGTTGTGAGAGAACATCCCTCCACCATGAACTTCTCAGGAAAGTACCAGCTCCAGTCCCAAGAGAATTTTGAAGCCTTCATGAAGGCTGCTGGTAAGTGCGAAAGGCAACGTCCTTTGGGCATCGAATGTTGCCACCAAAGGGGCAGGGACATTACACTGGCTGGTGCCAGAAGGAATGAACTTAAAATGCTTAAAGGAAACCTGCAGCAAGTGAAATAATTTAACCAGAGCTCTGGGGAGGCATTTGGGAACCTGGATTGGGCACCAGGCTGAAGAACGACAGAATGAGGGGTCAGAGCCGAATGCTAGCCCTGTCTCTGCTCCTAATTCCCTCAGAGACAAGGATTATATCATCTCCATTCATGGATTGCATGGAAAATGGGGATTCTAGTAGCCACTACTTTCCAGGAGCCAGTTGTGTACAGTAGAAAGACCACTGGATTTGAAGTGAAAAGTAATAATGAGCATGGGGCTGATGAGGAGGAAGATGATGGTAAATGACACTTTAAGGTTTGCAAAGTACTTAACCCCTGTATTTCATTTGAACTTTAAAACACCCTGGAGAGAAAAGTGTTATGATAATCCCCATTTTATAGTCGAGAAAACTAAAGTACAGTGGTTTATCCAGGGTCAAACAGCCAGCAAGCATCTGAAGCAGGATTTGAACTGGGGTCTTTCTGGCTCTTGCCTTTTTACTATTGATGCAAGCTTGGGTAAGACTTTAAATTTCTGTGGGCCTCAGTTTCTTTCCTTCTCTTTCTTCCTTCCTTCCTTCCTTCCTTCCTTCCTTCCTTCCTTCCTTCCTTCCTTCCTTCCTTCCTTCCTTCCTTCCTTCCTTCCTTCCTTCCTTCCTTCCTTCCTTCCTTCCTTCCTTCCTTCCTTCCTTCCTTCCTTCCTTCCTTCCTTCCTTCCTTCCTTCCCCCTGAAGCAATCAGGATTAAGTGACTTGCCCAGGTCACACAGCCAGGAAGTATTACGTGTCTCAGATCAAATTTGAACTCAACTCCTCCTGACTTCAGGGCTAGTGTTCTATCCACTGCGCCACCTGGCTGCTCCTGGGCCTCAGTTTCTTTTCCTGTAAAGTGATGGGTATTGGGCCAGCTCTAAGATGTCTTCTAGCTCTGAGTCTCTACTGTATGAACCAGGTGTACCTGATGAAATGATCCAGAAGGGAAAGGATGTCAAGGGAGTGTCTGAAATTGTACAAACTGGGAAACACTTCAAGCTCACCATTTCCACCGGCACCAGACTCCTGGTCAATGAGTTCACTCTGGGGGAAGAGTGTCAGCTGGAGACTCTGACCGGAGAAAAGGTCAAGGTAAGGATGGACCTTGCTTCAAGTTAGGGACGTGTTATTAATGGATTAGCCTCTGGGCTAAATCCCAGGAAGATGCAAAGAGCAGATAAAACATGGTTCCCGACTCCTGGGAGCAATCCATCTCCTGGGGAGATAAGACACATCTTTGTTAGACACAATGTTGCCCGAGAGGTAGATTAAATGAAAAAGCAGTCTGCTGGATTGTGGGATAGAGGGCCAGCTGGAACACCCATTGGCTGGGTCCTTCATAACCCAGCCCTCTTCTACTTTACCCATCCTCTCACACCTTATTCCTGGACCATCTCTCAGTTCCAGGCAATTTCTCTGGTTATATCCCATGTTTGAGACTCTCTCTGCTCAGACTGCTGATCTCCCTGGCTTCCTTAAAGTCCCAACCATAAACCCCCCCAACCCTGATACTCTTCCACTAGAAACCTTCCTCAAGTTCAAGTGTCCTCCCTCAGTTAATTTTTTTCAACCTCTGCTGTCTATAGGTTGTTTGTACATATTTCTTTGCTTATTGTTTCCCTATTAGATTGTAAGCTCCCCGAGGGTAGGATCATCTTCAGCACTTAGCATAAGAAGACACATTAATAAGTATTTTCTGACTGACTCAGACAGCAGACACGAAAGAAAGAGAAGAGAAATGGGGAGGAAAGGAGGAAGAGAAAGGGAAGGGAACTAGAGAACTAGAAAGCCATCTAGCCAGTGCAGTACAGAAACAAGGAGTTCT
This sequence comes from Sminthopsis crassicaudata, assembly GCF_048593235.1. NCBI lineage: Eukaryota > Metazoa > Chordata > Mammalia > Dasyuromorphia > Dasyuridae > Sminthopsis > Sminthopsis crassicaudata. The sequence continues at coordinate 34,391,310 of NC_133618.1, read as the reverse complement.
GCTTGAGCGCTGGAGCCAGCTCAAACCGGCCAGAGAGAGCAGATTGTTAAATTTTCACTGTGAGCCTTTACCCCTCAGAAAACAGCAAACATTACAAATCAAGGATTGATTTGTTGTTTTATTGATTGTCTAGATTTAAACTATTTGAGAAAATGTTAATTATGCAAATTATATTTAAATGTAAATAATACAGATTATAAGGAAAAGTTGTGTGTACATTTTTCCTTCTCAGGAAAGCCAGTTGTTAGATATTTAAGAGTGTGTCCCTGGCTCACTCCTCACATTCCTCTACCCCCAGTCCCTAGCGCTTCCCAGGACTAACTCTGCTGTCTCCCTACAGACTGTGGTGCAGATGGAGGGAGACAACAAGCTGGTGACAACTCTCAAAGGGATCAAGTCAGTCACTGAACTCAACGGAGACACAATTACCAACGTGAGTGATCAAGGGGTTCTCTTCCTGCTTGGTTGTGGGGGATGGATCCAAAAAGCATTTAGTGAACTCCTACTAAGTGTCAAATACTGAGGCTACAAATAGGACAAGGGAGGCAGTCCCTGCTCTGAAGAGAAGGGAAAAGAGGAGGAGCGAAAGACAGGTGAGGAAAGGGAGTTTAGCAAGGAGGAAGAAGGGAAGAGAGGAGGAGGAAAAGACTGGAGGACTGTAGGTGGAAGGAATGAAGAGGGGAGGAGGGAAAGACAGGTGAGGAGATGGAAAATAGTAGGGAAGAAAAAAAGGAAGAGAGGAGAAGAAAAAACATAGAAGACAGTAGGGAGGAAGAAAGGAAAAGGGAAGAAGGAAAGATAGGCAAGGAGATAGAGGACAGCAAGGAGGAAGAAAGGAAGAGAGGAGGAGGAAAAAACCTGGAGGACAGTAGGTGGAAGGAATGAAGAGGGGAGGAGGGAAAGACAGGCAAGGAAATGGAGGTTAGTAGGGAGAAGGGAAGGAAAGAGGAGGAGGGAAAAGCAGATGAGAAGATAAAGGATAGCAATGAGGAGGAAGGGAAGAGAAGAGGAGGAAAAGACATGGAGGACAGTAAGGAGGAAGGAATAAAGAGGGGAAGAAGGAAAGACAGGTGAGGAAATGGAGGACTGTAGGGAGGAGGGAAGAAAAGAGGAGGAGTTTTTGTCCAACATCCAGGGTACAGCAGAGAATGTAACATTTACCACAGACTCCAGGGGGCTGGTGGGTGACCTCTAAGGCTCCTTTTAGCTCACAATCCAAGATCCCATCATCCCTCAGCCCCAGTCACCTAATCCTCTATCACACTCCTGCTAATCCCCCTTCAGACATTAAATATTTTTCAGCTGGCATCTCATCATCACTTACATTGTGAACCATATGAGAATATTTTTATTTTTAAATGGGCCCCTTAAAAGACACCTAAGACCAATCCTCCCCCAGGTCCCCTCAGGGTGCATAGAGAATCCACACAGAAGCCCCCAGAGCTTGCCAAACCTAGCTCTAGTGTGTCTAAAATATTGGGAACATTGACTAGTGGGACATGCTTCTATACTGGAGGAAGTTCCAGGAAGGATTAACACTGGATTTATTCTTGGCTTTCAGACCATGACCTTGGGTGATATTGTCTTCAAGAGAATCAGCAAGAGAATTTAGACATCTCTGCCTTTCGTTTATTTTTACTGTGTAAAATTGGTACAATAAAGTGTGGCTTGTAAAAAACACAGTTCTTGAATGACTTTATAAGCATCCTTTTATTCAAGGTTTTATTGATGCCTTTTGTTCTTGCAACACAAATATTTCTGATTTCACCGTACCTGTCCATCTGTCCACCCGAGAGCCTCATCTTAAAGTAGCCGAGCAAAACCGACCAACCAAATGACTCCATCTGCCAGTAGATGCACCATCCTGCACCCATAGTTCCCCACCTCTTTAAGAAATGGAGGGAGTCACAAGAAATAAATATTTTAAGGATCTTTGCAAATTACCATTTACCTACTAAGAAATGGTGCCTACTTAGGGGTTGGTGGAATAAGCTGTTACCATGTAATGTGATTTTAGGAGTGGCTTACGGTCCATGTCCCCTCCCCCCATTCCTCACTTCCTCCCCAAGTACCACCATTTCTATTTGCCTTTAGATCAAACCATTTTGAGTTCAAAAGCTCTTAGTGAAAATGTGTGTGTGTGTGTGTGTGTGTGTGTGTGTTTTTAATTGAGAGGAGTATTTTTTAAACCAAATACAGATAATTTTTAAAAAAAGAAAACTTCTTTATAACTTTATAACTTCTTATATGGATAAAAAGCTGGAAACACTGTATTTAATATATTAATAACTAATTATCCATTTGAAAGAAAAACAAATACAGAGAGTAGGACCTTGAAGACATCCACTAAAGGATCCATTTTTCTAGTAAACAATGAGACAGGTTTGGGTTATAAGGCTCAGATTGGAGAGGGAGCACCTAATTGAAGAGCAGAGCCTTAACTGTGGAAGGACAAATGGACCCGGGTCCCAGGATTCAAAAGCACTGGCAGTCCTTGGGCTGCGTGAAAACAACAGAGCTGTAACGTGAGCTACAGAAGCACAGAGTTTCAGGGTTGGAAGGAAGCTCAGAAGGCATCTTATCTAAGCCCCATGATGGGAAAAGAATCCTCTCTCTATTATAACTGATAAAAGATCATCTATACTTTGAATGAAGACTTCCAATCAGAAAGAACTGGTTACCTCCCAAAGCAACCCTGTCTCTGTTTGAGGCAACTGGAGTTAGGAAGACCTTAGTTCAAATATTGCCTCAGATACTTCCTAGCTGTGTGGCCCTGGACAAATCACTTTATCTCTGCTTGCCTCGATTTCCTCATCTGTAAAATGGGTTGGATAAGAATAGTACCTGCCTCCCAGAATTGTTGTAGAGATTGATCATATTGTTAAAGTTAGCACAGTGTGACTTTGGACAAGTCACTTTACCTCTGCTTGCCTCAATTTCCTCATCTGTTAAATGGGTTTGATAATAGCACCTGCCTCCCAGAATTGTTATAAAGCTCAAATGAGATCATATTAGTAAAGTGAGCACAGTATCTGGCACACAGAATGTAAATGCTTATTCTTTTCCATATGGGGCTTGCTTCTAATAGGAATTTTTTTTATTACATCAGAAATAAACAAGAATAATGAGTTAAATTAGAAGCTATGACATAGTTGGCTTAAGTAACAGCCTTCTGTGTTTTTATTATCTTTTTCAGCATCCCATGTGGCAGTTTCTTCAGCATAACAACAATAATAACAATAACGAGTATTTATGTTACACTTTGAGGTTTGCAGAACTATCCCAGGAATTAGGAACGATTATTATGACCATTTTATGTGAGGAAAATGGAGCGCAGTGAATTGCTCAGTCACACAGCTAGTGTCTGAAGCTAAATTTGAACTCAGACCTTCCTGACTCCAGGTTCCACATTCTAAGCACTGTGCTACTTTGCTTGGGTGCCTTTGTCTCTCCCCACACAGTTTTGTGCCACTTGCCCAAGGCACAAGAAATCCTAGTTACGCTCTGGTAGGAAGTCACATTTGAGAACTCTGAATAGACAGAATAAGGTGAACAATTAGGGAAGGAAGGCATATAGCCCCAAAATGAAGGGCTTACAGAGAAATACAGCCTCTGGGGCATCTAAACCAGGCTGTTCCTCAGGAAGCTACCACTCAGGGTTAGGGGGGATGTAGGGGCAGAAAGGCAGATCATCCCAGCCCACTCCCCATTAATATTCACTTAAGGAACCTTCAGAGACCCTGTTGTTTGAGCAAGGATATTGAGGCTGTTTTGTCATTTTCCTTAGATCACTCTCTACCCCATGCTTTAAAAAAATCTTATCTAGGTTCTTTCCTAATGAGAAACGAGGGACCAGGTTGGTTAAATTGGAAAACAAGGCCTACTTCCAGGCTCCAGGTTGTTATAGAAAAGCTCGCCCTTCCCATGGGATGCCTGCCCAAAAAGCCAGTTGCCCATAGGCTACCAGCCAGATGCCCAGTTGTCCTTCAGAAGAATCCCAGCCACCAAATCTCAACCTCAGGGAGAGGCAGCTGAAGGAGCTGCCCAATCCCCACCTCTCCCTGTCCCCCCAGCTCCAGAGGCCTACGGACCAGAGCCTTAGAAGAGCTTCCACAAAGGAAGGTGTTTAAAGAACCAATGGAGCAATGGGTAAAGTGTTAGGGCTAACTGGGAAAAGCACTTTTCTTCTGTAAAACAGAAGCCACTTGAGGCAGTGACCATTTGCGTCTTTGTCTTGGTGCATCCCAAGCTCCTAGCATTGTGCCTGGTAGAGTGTTTTGGAATTCCTCCCCTAACAAACCTCCACACAGGAAACCTTCCCCATCCTCCTAGTTGTCTGTCTCTGTCTGTCTCTGTCTGTCTGTCTGTCTCTCCCTCCCTCCTACCCCCCTCCCCCTCCTTCTCTGTGACCCTTTCCTCACTCAGGAAGGCATCTGGATGGTGTTGAGTGGGGAGATGGGAAGGTTATAATTAGAAGGCTCTCAAAGGACATTCACAAGGAGGGGGGCCGGGGAGACAAGAAGGGCATGGTATTTCCCATGGTAAACCAGCCAGGTTCTGGTGGACTCCGTGTCCTTCTGGTGGAATCCATGTCCCCTGGCTCTGCCCTTTCCCAGTGGGCTTTATGCCCTCTGCAGAGGCAGGGGAGGTGCCCTAAAGGAGGAGTCTTAGCTGGTAGCCATAGTTAAATGCTACATTCGAATTTTGTCCAGGTATTCCAGGGGCCAGGGGCCTGGGCAAGCTCTAAGTTAGTCCAATAAATAGAAAGATAGCTGCAGAGCTCGGTGGCTATTTTTACTTTCACCTCCTCACCAGCGGCAAGCTCCTGCCAGAGTGCCTGCTCTATGGGGGAGGGGTGCCCAGTTGGAAGGCGTCCTTGTCTCTAGGAGATTTTAGGAGTCTACAAAGAGCCAGGGAGAGAGAGTCCTGAGGAAACTTCAGCCCTGGCCCCATCAATGATGTGGGAAGCCCCTGCTAGGCTGGAAGTGACCCTGACTTCAAAGAGCCTGCACAATGCTTATATTCTAACACAGAAAGTGTGTGTGTGTGTGTGTGTGTGTGTGTGTGTGTGTGTGTGTGTGTGTGTGTGTGTGTGTGTGTTAGACAGAGAGATCGAGAGACACAGAGACAGAGACAGAGTGAGAGAGACAGAGACACACACAAAGACAGAGACAGAGACAGAAGAGAATAGAAGGGAGGAAAGGAGGAAGAGACACAGACACAGACACAGACACACAGAGACACACACAGAGACAGAGAGGAAAAGAAAGGAGAGAAGATGAGAGGTAGAGAAACTCAGATAGAGAGAAAAGGGAAAAAGAAGGAAAGGAGAGACAGAGACAGCCAGAGATAGAGACACAGAGAGAGCACTAGGAAGATCAGGAAAGATTTCCTGCAATACTTGAGTTGAGCCTTGATGGAGAGTAGGAATTCTTAGAAGAGACACAGGTGCCTGAGGAATGCAGAGCAAGCACTGGGTACAGGCTGGCACAGACATGGAGGTGGGGAACAAGGTGGTCATGTTGCCTGGAAGACCGATTATGTGAAGGACAGTTATGAGAAATAAGTCTGAAAGGGCAGGCTTCAGAGGCAGGTTATAAAGGGCTTAAAAACCCGACTGAGGAGTCTAAAGAATATCCTTGAGGCAACAGAGAGCCCAGATTCTCAAGAAAAGAGACAGGAAGATGACTTCCCAGGATTTAAAACAATGACATCGTTCCCTACTTATCTCCTTCACTCTAAGTTAGGGGCAGATTCCCCGTAAGGCAGAGGGTTCAGAAGAGGGAAAAATACTGTGTTTGTGTGGTCTAAAGAAGGAAAAGGTAAGGGAAATTTTGGGTAATCCCAGTAGGTCCTGCTATGGAGGGAAAGGGGGACTTTTTGTTTATTTGAACAAACAAGGTTGTCCTTCTTGTCCAAAAATTAGGTACCATGCTTTATTGCACTTTGCCTGGTGAGATAATGGGCTCTCTGAGCAGTGAGTTACAGGGAGTTTTGCTTACCTGAAATCCCTGGAAATTATTAAACTACATCCTGGGACAAAACCATCTTGAAGGTAAGTCCATCCTTTGCACTTTAACTTATGTACTTAAGAAGCTCAAGAACATTGGTCCTGGAGTCTAAGGACTTGGATTCAAATCCCAACTTTGCCAGCCACATACCTGTATGTAACTTTGGATAGGCAAGCCTTTGTATCTCTGAAACTCAGTTTCCCTATTTGTAAATTAAATGGGTTGAACTAGAGATCAAAGAATGTAACTAGATTCAAGGTGATTCAATAAACTTGAATAGAAAAAAATTCCATCTTTATTTTTACCAACTTCTAAATGAAATTTGGCATTTCTTTCAAATATTGAATAGCATTATTTTGCTTTACTATATAGGCTTTGCTAGAGTTATTACCCAGATACTTTGTGACAGAAAAAGATTAAGAACTCATAGACTGGGTGATCTTTAATGCCCTGTTCACCTCTAAATTTGCAAACCTGAGTCGTTCGGTGAAGGTGCAAACTTACCAGTTCCTTATCCAGACTACCAGATATGGTCTCCTTCCCTCTTTGTTTCCTGAAACTCTTTGCTTCACTGGGAGTCTGCCCCTAAACTTAGAGTGAAGGATGGTAAGTAGGGAATAATGCCATTGGTTGGAATTTCGGAAAATCATTTTCCCAAAACACATCTGAACCTGTGCAAGAAAATGCAAGTATCTGAGGACAGGAACTGTCTTTTGCCTCTTTTGTTTCCCCAGAACTTAGAACAGTGCCTGGTATGCAATAGGCCTTTAATAAATGTATACTGACACCTCTTAAGATTGGCTAAGGAAAAGATGACGAATGTTTGAGGGGCTGTGGGAAAACTGGGACACTGATGCATTGTTGGTGGAGTTGTGAAAGAATCCAACCATTCTGGAGAGCAATCTGGAATTATGCTCAAAAAGTGATCAAAATGTGCATACCCTTTGATCCAGCAATGTTATCCCAAAGAGATCTTAAAGGGACCTGTCTGTGCCAAAATGTGGCAGCTTTTTGTAGTGGCCAGAAACTGGAAACTGAGTGGATGCTCATCAGTGGGGAATGGCTGAATAACTTATGGCATATGAATATTATGGAATATTATTGTTCTATAAGAAATGACCAACAGGATGGTTTCAGAGAGCCCTGGACAGACTTATAGGAACTGATGCCGAGTTAAATAAGCAGAACCAGGAGATCATTATACACAACAGCAAGAGTTATATGATGCTCAATTCCAATAGACGTGGCTCTCTTCGACAGCAAGATGATCCAGACCAGTTCCAATTGTTCAGTGATGAAGAGAACCATCTCCACCCAGAGAGAGGACCATGGGAACTGTGTGGACCACAACTTTCTAGCTTGTATTACTACCCTGCATTTTAATGTTATTTCTTTATATTTTGCCTATACAGATACATAGATGTATGCATATATGTAATATTGTATATATTTCTATATTAAAACATTTCCATATTCAATATTACACCGTGCATATGTAGGCATATATTCTAATGAGGCTATATATGTGTATCCATATATTATTATGTGTGTGTATAAATTACATATATATATATATATATATGTATGTATTCTCTCCTTAAGACTGTTCCTCCATTATTAACTTCACATGTGCTTTCTTAATGGGAGTGAGGGTGAGGAGGAAAGAAGAGAATCTAGAATTCAAAGTTTTAAAAAATGTTTTAAAAATTGTTTTAATGTTAACTGGGAGGAAATAAAATATTAAAAAAGGAATGTCTGTTATAGTTGACTGTCATTAACAACGCATGCAATCTGACAGTTTTTGATTTTAACTAGTTATTCTTGTTAACTAGCTCATCAGCTAAGTTGTTCTTACCCTGCTGGAGGAGTTATGTATGTGTTCTCTCAACTAAATGTAGTAAATTCTTAATGGAATTTTTCAAGTTCATTATTCAGAATTTCTCTAAAACTCCATTTGCCTCACTCTAGTTACTTAAAGGCCCCTGAAATAATTGCACGCTAGGGTGAGCCATTGGAAGCAGAGAGGAAAGTTCTAGTTAGGGTTTGGAGTTCCCACAGGAGTTATATCATTTGGAAGACCCAAGAGAATTTCAGCTCTGGATTTTAGATAAGAAAAAAACCTCTCAACATTTGTTTGCTTAGAAACACCAATTTTTTAATGCTGCTGCTTTAGTTACCACAAAATTATACGAACCAGAGACACAGCATCACCCACTCTGGCCCAGGAAGGTGGTGGGCAGATGGCGTCCACCCCAAAGGCAGGAATATCGAGGGAGCTGGCTCCTTGCTTCCAGCAGTGAGGCGTTCCAATATGTCACATGCACCATTCACACACACACACACACACACACACACACACACACACACACACAAACACACATATATACACCAAAGGGGAACCAAAGAAAGGGCAGAAATCCCCATCTTGGAGGAGCTGCTTGGGCAATAGGAGCATGCTAGAGCTGGAAGTCAAAAAACCTGGATTCTGCCTCCTGCTCATTAACTTCCCTTGAACTCAGTTTCTGCAAAATGGGTACAAGGGAGAAGGCACTGTTCCACAAACTTATGAGGATCGAGGAAGATATATCAAATGCTTTGAATGCTTTAAAGTGCCCTGTAAACTCTAACCCTAACCCTAACCATATTATTCAGGGTTAAAGCAATTAGTAAAGACTGGGACACCAACTTCACCAAGAGTAATAGTCAGTAGCCACATGGCTGTGGTCACCTAGTCCTAGGTAGATCTCCCTTCTCTCAAGATCAGGGGCCTGCTTCCATCTCCCTGATTGAATCCTTCTCATGAAGGACTCAAATCAAATCCTGGTTCCCCTCTGTAGTTGCTCAGCTGGGAAATATGCTGTATTTTCAAAGGGAAAGCAGGACTTCCCTCCAGGATAAGAGGGGTATATATCTGGGAAATTTACCCTGGTGGGTGGAAAAAGAGAAAAGCAGGTCTGATTTTTCCCTGAGATGTAGATGAGAGGCAGAAAGGCAACCGATGGGGCACAGTGGATAACCTGCCCCAACACCTTCTAGCTGTGACTTCCTGAGCTTGTCATTCAGTTCTCTGACCTCAGCCCCTTATCTAGGGGAAGAAGGAAAAAGGCAATAATAGCACATCCTCCAAAGGGGGACAAAGTATTTTATAAGTCTTTTTTGTATAAGAACTTAAATATCTCATTGATTTTCCATAAAAGAATTTTAGCTAGAAATCTATGCTCCTGTGAAATTAGAAGGGATCTCAGAAATCTCTAGTTCAGCTCAATATTACAGATGGGGAAACTGAGGACCAACAGCATGAAGTGATTTGTCCAAGATCACACAGGCAGTTGCAGAGTGTAGATCTGAACTCCAGAGTGCTTTCCATTCATTGTACCCCACTCTCTCATGGAGCTCTCATTGAGCTGATGGGAAAAGGTGGGCAGAAAAACATTTTAAGTGTCCATTCCACAAACATTCATTAAGCACCTACTGTGTTCAAAGCACAAAAACAAACAAAACAGCCCCTTCCCTCAAGAGGCTTCCGCATCCCCGTTTCAGTGTAGCCCCCATTTTACAAGGTTCCAGTTCTCGGAGCACAAACACGCCAGCCCAAACACGCTCACATTCTTCACAACTCCATTGGAACACGAGGAATTCACAATATGGCCAAGCCAATATTGCTCAGGATCCCACATCGTACTACCAAACCACAGTGCCAAAACATGTTGGCCGGAGGGTTTCCCATAGCAGCCAGCCCCCCATATTCCTTGCTCCCCCATCCCCTTGGAAGGACGCATCTGCCCATCCCTTCAGCACCACATGTCCCCCTTGAGCAAGTCCTATGGCTTCTTGAGAAAGGTGGGCACCCCCGTCTCTGCGCTGGGCTCAGCCATGATCTGCATCTTCTGGTTGCTCAGGGTTGCCTCTCGCATCTTGTAGTACATGAACTCGTTCTGCCGGAACATCCGCAGCTCCATCTCTGACTGCATGCGCATGGCCTGTAGGAAGCAGGCACCCCAAGTGTTGAAAAGTCCCTCGAGGGCTTCTAGGCACCCCCACATGGCCCTGCAGGGATTGTCCTTCCACCAAAGGGTTGTCCCTACATCTATGCTGCTGATTAAGTCATTACCCAGGCAGAGAGAAACTTCCCTTCTTTCCCCACCAAAAAAAAAATTAATGCCAAGTGCAAAATGGAACCCAAGAAAGCTTAAAAAAAATTGGTCAAGCAGGGAATAGCTGGTAAATGTTTTAACAACGGGCTTTTCTCCTCCATTCTCCCTGCCCATATGTGGTACATTAAGTCTATAATTTCAATTATTAACATCCTTCTCCAATACTTTTTAAGGTCCAGATAATCAATAAAACAACAATTTAAGCCTCAATTTATAGAATTTGCCAATTTCCGCGATTATATGTTGTCACTGGCTTCAGCTGCTCTTCCCTGACCCGTTTTGGGATGGAGTGGAGAGCTGGGGATGGGAATGGAGATTTTAAGTAGGAAGGTGAGTGCAGGATGATAGGCCACAAAATGACTACTTATCCACAGAACATGTTTGGTATCCAGGAGGCACTTAATACATGCTTGCAGAATTATTGTTGAATCCATCACTCCCCAAACTTTGGCCCTTTATGGTGCTCTTCCCTGGTCTTTGATGCGACAATATCATAGTCGATGACTCAGTTTACCATGCTCTGTTCTGACCCAGATGCCATCCATCCATCAATCAGGAACTTGGTTAGCTAAAGGCTGCACCTTTCCTGACACTTACCAATGTGCTCTGCACACAGCAGGCATTTAATAAATGTTTGTTAAGTCCAGAAGGTCTCTGATAAAATATCAAAATTGGTTTTGGGTAAAGTACTGAGCCCAGAGACAGGAAGACTCTTTTCTATGAGCCTCAGACCCTTACTAGCTATGTGACCCTGGCCAAGTAACTTAACCCTTTTGCCTCAGTTTCCTCAACTGTAAAATGAGCTGGAGAAGGAAACAGAAAACCACGCCAGTGTCTTTGCCAAGAAAATCCCCAAATGGAGCCACAAAGAGTCGGATCTCCTGAACAACTGTACATTAAGACTGCTTGATGTAATTCTGGGATCAAGTCAGAAAGCCCTGAGTTCAAATTCTGATTCTGTATGATCCCGGGCAAGTCACTTAAGAGTCTCTGTTCCCCAGATTCCTCATCTGCAAAATGCATAGACTGGACAAAATGATCCTGGATGTGTTTTGTTCTCCTGGATCTTAAGATCCTATTAATCTTTACGTGCTCCAGACAAATCTTAAGTCTAAAACATTATAACCTGCTTTGGGGAAAGGTATTAGCATGGCAACAGTTCCCTACATCAACGAAATTGTTTCTTTTTTGGAGCCCAACTGTACTCATGTCACCATTGAGCCTAGTATGTTTCCCTGCAACTGATTAGAGATGTTGGATGAGGTATGATCATCAACAATTACTTATTAAGCACTTAATGTATACCAGAAACTGTGCCAGGGGATATGAGGTCATGTTCTAGTATCACTTACTGATAGTAGGGATTTGGGGGGTTGGTGAGTCCAGCCCAGCCATCTTACAGAGAAGAAAACTGTGTTCCTAGTCCAGTTTTTAAAGTCTAGCCACACACTGGGTAGGTCTGGCAAGGAGACATTAAGGGGTCACCTACTTCCAGGTCCTTGGTGATTGGATGGGTAGGTCCATGAGTCACCAGGAGTATGGCATAGGCTTTGCAAATCATCCCATGTCCAGCCTCAATGAGTCCGGCGTGCCAGTGGGTCAGTCCTGCTCGCATCACAGCCATGCCCAGCTGGGCATTGTTAGGGTGGTAGAGTTTCCTGAAAGGACACAGAGAAAGCATCTGGTCAGAGAGAAAGCCCTGGAAAGGGTAAGAGGAGCCAGACTCTCCTCAGTGATCTGACCTCAAGGGAATATGGTCTCAGTGGCAGGAGCCCAAATCTCTTTAGAATTAAAACATTTGGTGCTTTCCTGATGCCAGAGATTTGAGAAAGTATGAAGTTAACAAAGAAAGACTCTCTATCAAGAGAACAGAGAGACCCAGTGGTGGACCAGTAGACCTTCTTGGAATCAGGAAGACATGTTTGAATGCTATCTCTTTCCCTCTATGGGACTCATCTGGAGGGGGGTGGGACTTAACAGCCACTAAGATTCTTTCTACCTCAGTATCCATGATCCTGTGAACTTCCACAAGACGTGACACAAAAACAAATTCACTTCTCTGAATATTTAACAGAAAATGGTAGGATTTTCCATGAAGAGGAGCAGAAGAATCCCTTACTTAAAATATTTATAATATATAACAGAAAATAGTAGGATTTTCCATGAGGAGGAACAGAAGAATCCCTAATTAGTATTTATAATTAACTACATCAAAGCCCAGAGGAGACACAAATATAATTCCTCTACACTTCTAGCTGCCAGCACTATAGTGGGAAAAGACTGCAAGCCCTGGATAAAAACAACAGTAGGGTCTTTTCTAAGGGGTCATCTGGGAAGAGAGGAGGAAATATACTGGTTTCCTTTTGTAAGAGAGGTGGAGGACTATAGGTACCGGAGGACTATAGGTACCCAATATTGCATATGCTATCAAATGTAATTTTTGATGTCAGTTTGGTCTGCTCAGATGTTTATTCTTGGTCATAAGAGAAGGTTGAGGGAAAGGAAGGAAAGGAAAAGGGAAAAGAGAAGGGAAGAAGGCAAGGGAAGGAAAAAGAAGGAAAGGGAAGGAGGAAAAAGAAGAAGGGAAGGAAAGGAGGAAAGGGAAAAAGAGAAGGGAAGGAGGAAAGGGCAGGAAAAAGAAGGGAAGAGAAGGAGGAAAGGGAAGAAGGGAAGGGAAGGAAGAAGGGGAAGGCACTCCCAGGCCCAGCTCTAAGTGCCTACATGTAACCATCGACCATCCTTTTAGCATAGTCTGACGCCTCCTGGAAGCTCTGCAAGTAGGAGAGCACTTCGGAGGCAATGCTCAGGATCCGCAGCACGTAGATATTGGTGTCCGCCAGCACAGGCTCCTGCTTCTGCAAACACTCTCGACATAACTTCACCACCTGGGACAAGGCATCGGGCATTTCATTATTGGCAGGCCAAATGTAAACTCCCGGGGGATGGCACAGCTGATTACTCACTTCAGAGACACTTCCAACCTACTATGATCTAGAAACAATGGCCAGGTTTCCACTTGGTTCTTGATCCATATTCCTTTTGGAGCACAGGGACTGACCTAGATACTTGGGGCATGCATTTTTTTTTGGAAGTAGCTTCTGGCTCTTAAAAGCTTATCAATTACTGAGAGGAGGGATCACATTTCTACAGCTCTAAAAGCTTTTTTTTTTTTTTTATTCCTCCATGGTGCTCATTAATATTATTGGATCTGTCTCATTTTGCTTTTCTATTCGTATACCTAGGACTTAAGAGCAAAGCTAGTTACCCAGTTTTTGGACAAACAGAGGGTCTGGTGGGTCCCTTCTCCCACTGGCCAAGTTGGGCCACCATCCATCTGCAAAGGGACATACATCCCGAAGGCATTTGGGCCTAAAAACTATTTCAAAGCATTGGCCAGGGGGGCCAAGAAGGAGTGAATTGAGCCTAAGGGGACAAGGATCATCTCTAGATCCCATCTGCTCTTAAGGAAGTACTTCCCTTTCACCCCCCCCCCCCATTGGGAGAGTCAAGTTCTCACTTCGTGGTACAGCCCTTCAGAGCGAGCCTTGTCAATCTTCTCCAAGGTGTCCTTGGAGAATTGGGTCACCTCCTTCACCACATCCTGGGAAGGCTGGAAAGAGAGAAAATGGCTTAAGTTAAAGACTCCTGGGTGGAAAGGTGGCCACATTCCTGCAGTAGCTGAAGTAAAACAATGTGTGAACCGCCCTCCCGCCCCAGAGAGATGTGTCCCTTATTTCTAAACACAAGAGCAGAGCACCTGGAATAGAAAAATGCCAGCCTCCCTATCAATCCTCCAGGGGGCCCAGGCTCTTAGTTTGCACTCTATAGATATGAACTGTTACGATTAGTCTTACCTGGGGTGGGAGGTAAGAGCTTTAACATGGAGGAATGATGGTGGGAAGCTTAGGAAGAAGACAGAAGAAAAGTCACCTTATTTTATCACTCAGTCCAGGGCCATCCTCTCAAACCTGAGAATCCAGGCCTTTAAGCAGGGGCTTTCTGAGCCCAAAGGTTATTATTAAAGCTCCTTCCCTTAGAGTTCTAGTGGTCTTTTACCTTCTGGACCTCTCTCTATCCCTTGCCCATGTTAGGGCTGAGAGCTCAACCAGCTAATCCAATGCTGTCATTTTATAGAGCAGCTCGGAGAAAGGAATGCCTTCTCTTTAGTGACACAGGAAGTCAGGACACCTGACATTAATCTACTGTATCAACATCACCCCTAGAGAACTAAGGTTCTGTGATCTGGAACAGGCAGGAAACATCTTACTTAGCAAAAGTAAGTGGAGAGAAGGAAGGCTGAAAATGTGACCTTGACTTGCTTGGGGAATTTTGGTCTCTTATTCCGCAGGGATGGGGCTTAGATGGGTGATTTAGTTAGCAGAGGGCATTCTCTCTACCAGTACAAGTCACAGCCCCCATCCTCTTAGTCCTTAAGGGTCTTAAGTGAAGACTATATACCTTGGGGTCCTCTTTCACTGCCAGGAAGAGATCATCTTTTATCCCTTTCTCACAGTGTTCACATGTGCAATCAAAGTAATACTGTTTCTTCAGCTGCTTCTTCCGTTCTTGGCTGATGTTGAGAAAATCTATGTAGGATACGGTCAATTCCTCCCCCTCTGAGATCTTCCCGAGGGCACGAAGTTCAATTCTGGGTTGGCACAAGAGGTGAGATAAGAAATCCAAATTTAGTGCACAGTGCTTGACTCATAGCAGACACTTAAAATTATTACTGACTAGCTGGCTGGCTTATTCTGCAAGGGTATACCTAGGGCAAGGCAATTGGAGCTTTGCCCTACAGTAGTGAAATTTAAAAAGATACCTTTCTGGGAGCCACTGTACTAACTAACTCTACCTCATTCTCACTTGAATTTGTCTCAATTGTATTATTTTCCATCATGAATTACAAAATTGATTTAAGGGCCCTTTTTTGTGTTGCTTACTCTGGATATCAAAATTACTTGTTATAGCTCTAAACCTGTGGTTTTAAGTTCAGAAATGCCTTGTGATCCCAGATATTAGACCTACTCACCTGCAACCTTAGAGAAATTGATTTCCCACCCAAGGATGAAGCCCTCCACACACACACACTCTACAATTCCAGTAAAATACAATACAGGCTTTTGCAAAGATGCTAATTTGAAACAGAAATGTCTGTTCTCGTGTTTCTCATAGTTCTCATGAACTAAACCAATTGCAATTCAGGTTTTTTTTTCATTACTATAATAACCTAATCAGGCTTACTACAGAAGAAATTCATTCTGCCCAAGCAGAATGAAAAATTTGGTGTAGTCATGAGACCAGCTATGGCCTCCTTTGGTGTTTCACTGACAGCTCTGAGGGTATAATCAACTCTGGATTATTCAGGCCAGTGTAGGAGAATAGAAATCGAGATAACCCCCAACAGTAAATAATGCCAAAATAATTTCCATTTTGTTTTGGAGAAGCGCTGATCGACATGTTTTTTTTTACCCTATTCTTGGCTGAGCCCCAATCTTAACCTCCACTCTTGACTTACTTAGCTCTAGTTTCAATCGCCTGCGATGGCCAAAAGATCCCTGCAGATAATCAAATGTGGATGATCAAGAGTCGGCTTCATTCCATTACCATATATTATTTGCTTTCATAAAATGCTATAATACAGATTCCCCTTTCAACTGACCTATCCTAGCTGCACTTTACCACTCCTTTATCCTCCATTTACCATGGTACCATCTCTCAGCATAGTAGATGGCTTGTAGTCAAAGCAAAGCCCATTCTATAACTGACATCCAGCTTAACCAAACTGACATCCAGTTTAGCCAAACTGACATCCAGCTTAGCCAATCATCATGAAGAACAGCCCATGGAACTTAGTCATGCAAATCAGCACTGGCCCATAGAACTGGAACCTAAAAGAGATCAGGATGGAGACCATAGATAGGTCCTGTGTCCTTTTGGTCTCCAGATGTCTCAGTGGATGAAACTGGGACATTAAGATGGGAGCGAAAAAAGGATAAAATTTAGACCAGAGGGCTTTAAAAAAATCATCATGGTAAAATAGAGAGCTAGTCTTCATACTAGGAAGTATCACCTCTGACACTAGTAGGTTCTGTGATCTTGGGCAAGTTATTTAACCCCTTAGTGCCCTACATAACTCTTCAGGACTCTGGGTTGAAAAGAAGGTACCGGGGGCAGCTAGGTGGTGCAGTGGATAGAGCACCAGCCTTGAATTCAGGAGGACCTGAGTACAAATCTGGTCTCAGACACTTAACACTTCCTAGCTGTGTGACCCTGGGCAAGTCACTTAACCCCAGCCTCAGGGGGGGAAAAAAAAGGAAAGAAAAGAAGGTACCAACTCTCTTGGATAGAAGGAATGCCCTCACCTGGAATTCCCTACACAAATATCATCAATTCCTGCTGTTATCCAAATCCTATCAAAAAGCAAAGAAGAATAGCCCATAGAGAACATCTATGTAACATGAAGTCAGGCTTCCCATTGACCAGCCAGCCCACGTGCATGACAGCTAACTCCTAGCTTAAAACATAAGAGTTGTTCATACATGATAAGTGCACATACACCCATTATTGGGGTAAAAAGCTCACCCAAACTAGGATCAGTTAAATGCTAGGCATCTGTCGCTTCCCCACTGCTGGGTTAATAATATCAGCCTACTGATAAAAAACTGGAAGGGGATGTGAGAAAGAACTGATAGCCATCCATTAACAGTGACTTAACAACTGGGCTGAGGGAAGTAGTATCAAATGAGAATCTATATCCATTAAGGATCTACAGCTAGAGGTCAGTGTGGTTAGAGCATTGGATCTGGAATCCGGAAGACATGAATTCAAATTCTGCTATAGACACTGTGTGATCCCAGGCAAATCACTTACTTTCTCAGTTTCCCCATCTGTAAAATGAGGACAAACATAGCAACTATCTCCCAAGGTTGTTGTGGAGGATAAAAGGAAACAGTGATTGTAAATGCACTGCAAATTTGAAAGTTCTGTGTAATGTTAGTTATTATTGTTATTGTCACTTGTCTTGATTCAACCAAAAACCCAGTGGTCAGCTAGGATCCGGATTTCAACTGCTTTCTCTCTCTACTCACTGTCAAGGTCACAGAATGGATATGAAACAGATTCTTTTGAGTCCAGGATCACTTTTCTTTCTACTACATTAAAGAGAAGGCAAGCTCCTAAAAGGTGGCAACTCGCCTTTTTTTCCCTTTTGTATCCCAGCACTTCATTCAATGCTTGGCACATGGTTGGAACTTAACTGAATTGAATAATTGAAACCAACCCAAACATATCAGCTAACAATCATCCTCAATCAATAAAGGAGACACTAGAGAAAACCAATCCTCATCTCAATCATCAAAACACATCTCTGAGCTGTTTTACTGGGTGGGAAATAGGAGATGTCAGAGAACGCCATATCCTTTAGTTTGTCAGTAAGAGAATCACTCTTCAGTAAGCAGGTTTTTGGGAAGGGGTTCTTAACCCAGTGTCCATGGACTCCCAAAAGGTCTGTGGATAAATTTCAAAGGATCTGTTAACTTTTTAAAGAATACTTTGATAACTGTATTTCAATATTTTTTGCCATCCTATCATCTTTATGTTGTTCATTTTAAAACATTATTCTGAATAGGGGTTGGTCCATAAGCTTCACAGACTGCCCAAAGGATCCATGACACAAGTGAAGGTTAAAAACCTTTACTTAAATTGTCTTGATTTATTTTTTAAAGTAGATCTTTTAGACTGAAAGATTCCATGCTTGTCAGTTAAAGAAAAGGGAGAAGTAGGATAGGAAAAGATGGAGGAGGAGACAGGAATGAAAGGTCAGGGAAGATGCTATGGTGATTGGTGGAATAAAGAACATTATTATTTCTTTTTCAATCACATACAAAATACAGCAGCCAAAGAATGTGGGGATTTTAGGTTGAGCAAGACTTTGGGACAGTGGAAACAGGAATGGTGAATTTGAACACACAGCCAGCCTGGGGAGTCTTGGAAAAGGACTGGCCCACAAGCAAACCAAGCAAGTGAGGGGAGGGTCAGAGGAACGGGTATGTGCTTCGACAAAACTGACCCACCTCATCTGTGTGTGAAACATAGATTTCACAGCCTCATGACTGAAAGACAAAACAGATAGCGCAGGTGATGTAAGAGCAACCCCACCACAAACAAAAATGCTCAGATTGGTTGGATAAACTATAGTTAGCATGCGTGAATGGGATCAATAACTCCAGCCAGGCTTCCATGGTTACAAGAATCTCCCATCATCCCTCCTTCCCAGACTCTGTCTACTTAGATTCACTAACTGAATAGAAATTTGAGAGCCCAAATGTTATCCCTCTGGGGTAGGTTACAAGCAGGATTTAAATTGGGAAGCCTCTCAAAGATAGAAACAGCTTCCTTTGATTTGGGTAGCATTCATGTTTGGGATGGGGAACTCAAAAGCATCTCTAGCCATAAGGACATTCCTGAGACTATCCTGGGCTCATACACAAAGTTTCTCTCCACTAAAGTCTGAGCAAACAGCCCTTAAATGATGAGTGGTGGGGACTGAAAATGATTTATGGAGAAGAGTGTTTCACTGGTGGGAGGGAGAATAACTAGGTTAGCCTTTAAGAAGGAAAGCAGGATTTTGTAAAAGAGTTCTTAACCTGCTCTCCATGGACCCCAAGGGGTCTGTGGAAAGATTTCAGGAGGTCTGTTAACTTTTTAAAGAATGCTTTGATAGCTTTATTTCAATATTGCTTTCCTTCGTCACTCTATATATTTTATTTTGTGCATTTTAAAGCATTATTCTGAACAGAAGTTAATCCATAGGTTTCATAGACTGCCAAAGGGGTCCATGACGTAAATGGAAATTAAAAACCTTTAGTCAGGGTTTTTAAAAAACCTGAACTTGGGGTTATCACCACCAAGGGATCCAGAGCCCAGAAGGCCTGCTCCTTGGTTGCGATATTTCAATCTGTCATTGTCATTCAAGGGAACTCTAGGTGACAAGTACTTTGCCCTTGTGGCCAGTGGTTGGGGGAAGGTTTGGGCTCAAAGGTGGAGACTTCCTGTGCAAAGGAGCAATAAAAGGGGAAATGGGCAATGCTGAATGAGAATTTTTATGTGGTTCCTAATTCTAATCTCATGCACATGGGTGTGTTTCCCATGTGTTTAAAAAAAAAAAAAAAAACTACTTCTGCATCCCATCACTGAATGGAAGAGATCCCTTTTTGAAAGAAATAAGTAGTAAAGGATCATTCTAATCATTCTAATTATCAAATCTACATGCTATTGGGCCATAGACATCATCCCTACCAGGGTATTTGCTATTTTTGGAATTTGAAAGAAGGGAATCCTGATGAAAAGGGTCTTCTTTAGTTGAAAAGGAGTTGAGGCTGGTATCATTACTACTATCCAAAGGTAATGGAAATACTATTTAGTCCTTTTTTGAAGCTGCTGATTGACCTTTACAGATTTGCTCTTAGATTTTAAGAACCAGTTGTAGGAAACATCATAGCTGGTGTTACCCCCACCCCTGCCACCCACCCCAGACAAAGGACTACTCACTTGCCATTGTTGAATATGACGGTGCAGTTGGGCCAGCAGTTATGGTTCACCAGGCAGAGGTTGGGAAAGATGCCCACCCCCACAGCCTGAAGGCCCCTCTGGTCACTGAGAGTGAAAGCATTGCAGTTGATCTGCCCAGGGGGAGGAAAGAAAATAATATCTCATTCATAAACCATAGAGCACCATAGAGCAAGGTTTCTTAACTTTTTCCACTTGTGACCCCTTTTCACCTGAGAAAT
Organism: Sminthopsis crassicaudata; assembly: GCF_048593235.1. Classification (NCBI taxonomy): domain Eukaryota; kingdom Metazoa; phylum Chordata; class Mammalia; order Dasyuromorphia; family Dasyuridae; genus Sminthopsis; species Sminthopsis crassicaudata. The sequence continues at coordinate 34,371,357 of NC_133618.1, read as the reverse complement.
TTTTACATGATCCAGAGTAAAATAGATATACAAATCAAACAGTTACTGATAATAAAGCACAATTTTGTGACCTCCCCTTTCAATTATGAGACCCCTTATGCAGTGGCGAACTACAGTTTAAGAAGCTGGGCTATAGAGAGCCAAGAAGGGAATGGTGGATGTTAAGGACATTAAAGCCAAATTAGGGGAATTCCAGTCCTTAGCTTAATTTTATGTGGCTTGCAATCAAGCTATAAACATTTATTAAGCCTCTACTTTATGCCATGTATTATGTTAAGTGCTAGGGATACAAAAGAGGGAAAAGAAAGTCCCTGTCCTCCAGGAGCTTACCATTTAATACAATTCACTGTGAAGGGAAGCTGAATGGTAGCCTTTTGTTTGTCCTGTTCTATGTCCTATCTCATATCTCTCATTCTCAGACTTCAGATAGAGTTGCATCTGTATCCCCCAGAGTCAGGGGTTCTTAATAATTTTTGTGGTCAAGTCCCCATCTGGAAATCTCATGAAATATATGGATTTTTTCTCAGTAATTTTTAAAAATTAAAAAAAGAAAATTTTTAAGATTACAGAGGAACCAGTTATATTAAATATGGTTATCTGTCTGTCTACTTGACTGACTGTCTCTATGTATATCTGTACCTGAGTGTCTATTCTGTTCATCTATCTGTCCATCTACCTATCTGTTTATATATCTATCATCTATCTATCTATCTGTTTATCCATCCATTTATTTATCTTCTATCTATCATCTATTTGCCTACAAACCTACCTATCTGGTTATTTATCTATATTTAAGGTTAATACTTCTTGCCCTAGGTCATGCTGTTTAGCTAATTATGAAGGCAAGATGTACTTTTCTAATTATCATGCTAGGGAAGAGTTGGCCTTGCCCTTGACTACGGCAATCCACTGAGTATCCCTCACAGCTGACCCATGAGTTTTTGTCCTTCTCCGACTTTTCCAAACTCCCCATACTTCTCCCCCTTCTGCTATCCCTCTTCCCTTCCTCCCTTCCCCCTAGATCCTCTGAGGCTCAGGATTCTCGGTGCAGACTGTACCTTCTGAATTTGGCCACCACAAGTGATGCCAGGGGATTTCATTTTCCATTTTTTCCTTTATGGGAAACTTAGCATTTTAGCCCCTGGGATTTATTTGTCATGCCATTTTAATTTTGTGTCCTTGTGCCCAGAAACAGAAGTGGGGGGAATGGAAAGGATGAGAGTAACAGGTGCTTCAAGAGAAGCCAGAATCAGCTGGGAGGAGAGAGGAATGACTAAGTGGTCAGGGATTGGGAGTGGGAGGAGGTGGGCAAAGTCCTTGAATAGCACAGAGTGACCTCCTGCCTTTGTTATAAGCAGAGAAACCATCAAGGAACTTCTTGTTTTCTTCCATTTTGGGGAAAAACAAAACAGGAGGAGGAGGAGAGGGAAAGGGAAGAGGAAAGGAAGGGAAGAGAAGAGAAGAAAGTGGGGTAAATGGGGGAGGCAGAAGTAGGAAGGAGAGGAGGGAGAAGGGGACCAGGAGGAGTGAGGGAAATGGGAAGAGAGGTCAGGGTGCCGTACCACTCCAAATATATGTGAGATATACTGCATGCTGAATTGCTGGCTCTGGGGTGGCCAGAAGTTCAAAAAGCTGTCTACATCCATTCGGAGGTCTTTCTGCTCCTCTTCCCCAAAGTTGTCCACGTGATTCTGCAGGTCATCCACGGAGACCAAGCAACCCTCTGTGAGTCCAGTGCCCTCTCTCTCTATCCGCCACATGATTCTGGCCGCCAGCCTAAGGATGATGAGGAGGAGGAGGATGAAAACATGATGATGGTAGTGAGAAAGTGAGTGATAAAGTATGAAGTGCTTGTTGGTCCTCCATTCATCCATGACATCGGAAAGGTGATTCCGTGACATGCAGGTAAGTTGGATTAAAGGCAGGGAGGGCAGTGCAAAGTTATCAGCCTCACTCTCCTCTCCAGAACCATCTGGGTCCAGTGGCCAGACAGAGATCTGGATGACTGGAGAGGGCCCCTATGCAAGGGGAGACCTCAGCCTTTTTAAGCAAGGCCTTTAATAGGTCTCCGTCTGACTGAGGCAATACCCATGTAGTGATGAAAGTTAGGAGCAATTGAGACAAAGAGTGACCTGTGATGTTTATGAAGCACTGACCCACATTATTTCATCTGTTCCTCATAGAAGCCCTAGGAGACAAGTACTACTGATATCGTTATCCCATTTTACAGATGAATCAATCAATAAAGTTTGATTAAGTATCTCTGAGCCAGACATTGGGCTAAGCACCAGGGATACAATGAGGATGCAAAGGACAGTTCCTATGCTCAAATAGCTTAGAGTTCAGAATTACTAAGTATCTCAGATTAGATTCAAATCCAACTCTTAGAATCAAAAGATTAGAACTGGAAGGTACCTTAAAGACAAGTGAGTTCGATTCTTTCATTTTATAGATAAGGAAACTGAGAAGAAAAATTAAATCTTCCTGGCCCCGGATTCCCCACACCTTCTACTCTATTGAGTTACTTTCACCAGAGAACACAAGGCTTCTAGTAGAATATTGAGGTAAACCACAGGACAGAAGAATCCACAAAAAAACCAATTCAGAATCACTCCCTCCATCCCTTCAGTTTGGGATTCTGTCTCTGGCAGGTGTTGCTGGGGGAACAGTGGGCGTCCCCTGGAACCTCCACCTCCAAGGTTGCAACACAAATATCCCATGTTCACTTCACAATTCACTGTGAATCTGTCCTCTATGTATTTATATAGACACACACACACACACACACACACACACACACACACACACACACAAACAGGAATGGGACTTTGAAAATCAATGAATCTATCAAATATGGGCTGAGATCTGTGGATTTGAATCTAACATTAGATACTTAGTAACTCTGAACTCTAAGCAACTTGAGGATAGGAACTGTCCTTTGCATCCTCATTGTATCCCTGGTGCTTCGCCCAATGTCTGGGCCCACCAAGGGACACACACACACACACACACACACACACACACACACACACAGAGGGATGGAACTTTGAAAATCAATGAATCTATCAAATATGGGCTGAGATCTGTGGGCTAGATCAGGGCCCACCAAGGGAATTCCAGGGGACCTCCTTTATGCCCTTGGACAGATTTTAAGTCTACAGCACTAGTTCTGTCACATTTGAGGTCCTAACTGTGTCTGGTACTCTTCTCAGATCTTTCCCTCCACCCTGAAATCCAATGGGCATTAGATGTCACCTGGCAATTTATGTAATTGATGTACGTTGGGGGGGGGTTGATTCATAAATTTATGGGCAGGGGAAAAGGGACAAGATGCACTTTTCTTGGGGAAGGGAAAGATATTCAGATAGCGAATCCCCCATCTCGGTCAGGTAGGCTCTTTCCTCACTACTAGTCTCATCCTCTCTCCTCACTTTTAAATGGCTAAGTCTGACTGACTGCTTCCCAGACACTGAGTCCAAGATCAAGGTTCACTGATTGGACCCAGGGTAGTAGTTCCAGTTAGTCCTTGGCACTATATTGGAGGAAGGAGGGCAAAGGCAGGTCTATGTGTTGTAACTAAGGGCTGTGCTATCAGGTGATCCGGAACAATGTGACTTGATGGGCTGTAAGCCAGAACTCCTGACTTCAACCATTCATTTCAAGTCCCTTTTTGCAATCCTGTCTCCCAATGAAAGGAGCTGGTACTTCCATTTTCTTTTCTTTTCTTTTTTCCTTTTTTTCTTTTCTTTCTTTCTTTTTGGTACTTCCATTTTCAAAGTTATCATTTCCCAACAGTTCTATTCCATCTGACATATACCAAGTACCTATTATGTGTAACACTCCCCACTCCACACCTTTGTACAAGGAGCCACTGGTGTATGGAAAGCCTCTCCCTCATAGAAGTCCAGGATACCTTAAAAGCCAGCTCAGCTGACACCTCCTACACAAGGGCTCTCACAAGGGCTTTCCTGATCACCCCAGTCTTTGGCACTCTCTCCCCTTGACATTTCATTGCACATAGTTTCTGTTAAAGAAAAGCAATGGTCGAGTGGACAGAGAGCCAGAAACCCAACCTCAGACCGAGTGCAAATGTAGGATTCTTTCCACTGTAGCTGTTGTGACTGTGGGGGAGAAAAAACACAGGCAGTGGAAATGATACAGTAATGACAACAAATGGTATTTGTATAATTACTTCATGAACCTTATTTCATTTGAGCCTTACAATGGCGAGAAGGTTTCTTACTTTCCCATTTCACAGATAAGGAAAACGAGCAAAAAGAAATGATTCGTCAGACACAGGATTTGACCCCAGGTGTTCAGCATTCATTCCACTATATCCAACTTGATCTCTGGAATAACCTTGCAAGAGTTATGGGCTAAGAACCATGTGATTCCTGAGTGGTCTAGGCCTCCCAGCCTCACCTACTAATTCTGTACGTTGACATGTAGAGTGGAGGGTGGCTCATGGACTCAGATCAATCCCCACCCCAGAGGCGGATTTTCCTCGGAAGGCCACCAGTCATGTTCTTGTTTCACTAGCGATCGGGGACTATTAATAGAACAAAGCCATTCCTAGGGATCCCAGTTACCCAGGATCCAAGCCAGCAAGTACATGGAGTCCAGGGGAGAGGCAGAAGTGTGACATTTGGTGCTGTGCTCTTTCTGTGGTTTGTTTTGGTGGCTACCTTTAAAGAGCCAGACTCTAGATCCAGAGGAGCCAGGAAACTGGGAAAGTACGGAGATGAGAGCTGCTGCTCTTGATCTCTATGAACCATTTCTGTGCTTTGAGCAGATTCTGAGAAGTCTGGGATCAGAGTATAGAGATGACATGCTTTGGGGGATTGGAACTGGCTATGTGCCCACCAATCAGCCCTTGATTTTGGCATGGGACTCCCACATTGGGAGATGCATTCCTACCTTGATATGTGCCTGGATCCAGGACCTCCAAGCTACCCCTCACTGCAGTCTCTGTACCATTTCCTCCTCCCATAATCCCCTCTATAGTAATCCTGATTCTCAAAGTCTGATCAAAGGCTCCCCCACTGCAGGTCCTTGAGACCCTTTCAGGGGAATATGCAAAATTAAAATTATTTTCATAATAATGCTAAAATGTTTTAATTTCTAATTTATATTATTAAAATATTACATTTATTATATTGCTCATGTTATCAAGTCCGACTCTTTGTGATGCCATTTGTTTGCAAAGATAATGGAGTGGGGTACCATTTCTTTCTCCAACTCATTTTACAGATGAGGAAACTGAGGCAAAAAGATTAAGTAACCCCAATTAGTCTCGCCATTAGGATAAAATTAAAGCCCTTCTCAGTCTGACGCCAGTCTCCCTCTCCAGGATTATTTCACATTAATCCCTCTCATATACCCTTTATTTCTGGCCTAACTCTTAGCTCTTCTCCATATATCTTGTAGTGTATCCCCACAGGCCTCCAACACTCCACCTCCTGCTCTAGCTGTGAACCATTCCTGGAATCCTGAGTTTCCTTCAAAATTCAGCTGTGACGTCATTTCCCACAGGGAGCCTATTGAATTCATTTGAGCCTCAGTGCTATTTCCTGGTGCTTTCTACCAGAAATTACTCTATATTTATCAGACATAATATATTGGGGGACAGTTGGTATACATGCAAGGACAGATTGAATCATGAATTTTCATAATGAGGTTTGTCAGCATTTGTTCTGCATTAATCCTTACCCCTATAAGATATTTTCTTTTTTGTTTGTTTGTTTGTTGCTGAGGCAATTGGAGTTAAGTGACTTGCCCAGGGTCACACAGTCAGGAAGTATTAAGTGTCTGAGGCTGGATTTGAACTCAGATCCTCCTGACTTCAGGGCTGGAGCTCTCTTCACTGCACCTCCCAGCTGCCCCAAGATCTAGCCTCTAATAGTCTTGTCTGAGCATATGCTGTCCTCCATTGACACCCCGGTTAGCTCCTTGGAGGAAGGAGTCATTGTTCTCTCTGGCACAAGGCTGGGTATACAGTTGCTGCTTACTAGATGCCCATTCCCCGAAGGTGCCGTCCATAAGCTACTTGCCTGCTTTCTCAGGGGCTACGGGACCCACGGGCTCACTCTAGTTTTCAAGTCTCTCAATCCGGGACTTCCCCCACAGGTCTCAGCAGCCCAGGCGTGCCCCCTCTCCCCCCCACCCCTGTACCGGACCCCGGCTCTGACCTGATGTTTTCACCAGGTGGCTTCCCATGCTTCTTGATGGCAGCACACTCATTCTTGTGGTTCAGCCAGGCATCCTTTTGGCACGTCCGATCACAGTAGTGTGCAAACTTGCACTGGCCACACCGCTGCAGCTTCTCCTGCCTCTTAAAGCACGTGTGGCACACGACCTGGATGAAGCTAGGAAAAGATAGGGGGTCAGCCTGGTGTGGGGGGGGTGGGAAGACCAGGGTGGGAAAGGGAGGAGAGACACAGAGACAGGGAAAGAGAGAGGGAATAGAGGGAAAGAGGAGGAAAAACAGGGCAAGAAAAAGAATGAAAGCAGGAGAGACAGAGAGATAAAGAGATAGAGACAGACAGAGGGAGAGAGAAGGTTAAAGAGGAAAAGAGAAAGAAACAGAGAAAGACAGGCAAAGAGAGAGACAGAAAGAAGAAAGAAATAGCCGGGATATAATGCCCAAAAAGAAAGGGCAGGATCAACAAAGCTAGAATGTAGTTTATATTTTATCAATAACATAGTCAGACTGAAATTCTTATTGATTTGACTCGCCTTGTAGGTGAAATTAAAGAATATAGGGCTGTGCTTCTTTTCCTTGAGATTTTAGAACTGAACTACCTTATTTCCCAAGGTGATTTTTCCTTGAAAACAGGAACTATGGCTCACACTTATTTTCTATCCCCCCCCACATCTTCTGCCCCTCACAAATCCAGTACAGTTGTAAATACAGTCAATGCTCACTAAGTTTGAGAAGTTGAGTAATTGGGAATGATTTTGAAGAGCTCAAGATTTTTTTTTAAATCAGCAGAATTACAGAATTATAGAGCTAAAATGGATCATTCCATTATACAGAATCCATTTTACAGATGAGGAAACTGAGACCCAGAGTGGTGAGTTGCCAAAGGTCAAAGGGAGTAAATAGCAGTCTTTCCACTATCCAGGGGTTCTCAAACTATGGCCAGCGGGCCAGATGCAGCTGCTGAGGACGTTTATGGGCGGCAGGCGGGTTATGGCAAATGGGCTGAGGGGTGGAGACAGTGTGAGCTTTTGTTTTTACTATAGTCTGGCCCTCCCACAGTCTGAGGGACAGTGAACTGGCCCCTATTTAAAAGTTTGAGGACCATTGTGACTCTCAACTACAGAGACTGGCCATCACACTTAAGTAGCTGCACGTGTTGGATATTTCTAGCAACAGCTGGTGCCTGGACACAAGGGAAAATCAGCAGGTGGCAGGACAAATGAGCCAGCTAGCTAAAGATAGAAATAGACTCAGAAGGGTTTAGAGAAATTCCTTGGTGATTGCTTCATAATAGGCATATATGTATAATATGTATATATGTATATGTGTATGTACATATGTATTTTTAAATATTTATACATATACACATATGGTTCTATTTCTAATTTTTGCAAAAGTTGGGGTTACATATTAAAAGTGTCTTGCCTGGACAGATATCTAGAAGGAAGATAACATACCAATGGACTAATGTCCAAAGTGAAATGAGCACTGGACATCAGGTTAGTTAGAAGATGGTTTGGAACTTGAAAATCTAGATTTGAATCCTGACTGTGCTATTTACCATTTGGGTAAATGATTTTACCTTATTCAGTTGCAACATCTGAAAAATAAAGATTTTGAACTCCAAAAAGCCAGTGCCAGTGATCCATTGACTTTGTCTAGACCCAGAACTTTTCTTCTGACTGGATAGAGCACAGATTGAGCCTGGAGTCAAAGATCCTACATTAGAATCTCACATCTCTTACATGTTACCTTAGAAGAATGATTTAATTCACCTCTCTCAGCCTGTTTCCTCATCTGTAAAATGGAGAAGTTGGACTAATTACTCTAGATCAAAGTTTTTTAAACTGTGGGTTACAGCCCCATATAGGCTCTTGTAAATAGATGTGGGAGTTGTAAAATTATGGGCTATCATCAGTAAATATTTGCTTTGTATACCTGCTTTACATACCTATTTGGAGTTGCCTAAAAATTTCTTAAGGGACAAGGGGTTGTAAGTGGGAAAAAAGTTAAGAAGCCCTGTTCTAAGTAGTCTCTTAAGTCCTTTCCAATTCTAGATTTCAGGTCCTGTGCATTTCTTTCGATAGCATTTCCCCCCTTCCTTATCTCTCCTCAACATTCCTCATCTCTCTCATGACCAAGATAAGACTTGACACTTTAACAGAAAGAAGGCTGGGTTTTAGAATCAGGGCCTGTTAGGTTCAAGGCTTGATTCTGTTCCTTGTGACCCCAATAAGCCAATTTTCTGGCCTCAATGTCTTAATCTATACAATGAAGGGATTGAGCTACAGGACCTAGTAACTCCCTTCCAGCTCTTGATCTCTGGTCCTTCACTCCATAAGCCAAGGGCACAAAATGAATTGGACAGCACTTGTTAATTACCCACTAAGTACCAAAGAGTGGGCAAGGTGTTACGGGTACAGGAAGACGGTGGAAAAAGGACTGGCTTTGGGGTCCAAGGGGCTGGACTTGCCATAATACTTGAGGACTTTAGGCTGATTCTTTAACTTCTGTGGGTCTCAGTTTCCTTCTCTGTAAAAACTAGAAGGTTGGACTAAATTACCTTTCTGCACTAAATCTATATTCCTAGTTTACAAAGACAAAAACCAAACAGTCCCTGCCTTCAAAAAGTTTATGTTCTTTTGAAGAGGAAGCAGAAAGTGGGCAATGGAATGGATGAGTAATATAAACAGAAGCAAATAGAAAAAAAAAAAAAACAAGTTGGTCACAAAGCAAAATTTGGAGAGGGGTCTAGAGGAGAATATTAGCAACTAATTCTGGGGGTGGAAGGCTGGAAAGTCAAGTATTTCAATCCCACTGTGTGTTCTATTCCAGAAAGTGGCTCGGTTCAGGTTTTACATGGAAGGCAAAGCACCTTTCCAGAAGAGTTAGGATCCCCTAGAAGACAGCAGTGAGCTCAGTCTGCTTCTCTGCCAGCATTTCTCTCCTCACTTCCTAATCCATTGGGTGCACAGTGTCCATATGGCATTATATGCATGTACCCGGGGCTACTCCCTTTAGATCCAGGTTCTACTCCCAGGTGTCCACACAAAATATTTTATTCTTCAAGATGGGGCCACACACAGGAAATCAGAGGACATCGACGTTGTCAGCTTTTCTCCCTGTTGTTGTTTTCTAGTAAAGGGACCCCCTCCCATCCCTACCCTTCCCCAGCCTTCATGGAAAGCTTACTTCTTCCATTTTTTCTTGCTTTTATCTCTCCAGTGGATGTTTCTTCCCTTACAAGGAGAGAAGCATCAAACTGCATCTTTCTGCCCTCTTAACTCTGACAGCTGACAGAAAACAGTCCAGACCTCCAAGCCAGCTGCCCCCAACTCCCCCACTGTCACATAAACCAAGCCTAGCTGGGTGCACTGGATTTACTGCTGGACCCTCTGAGAGCTGACATTGGCAATATATTGTCTTTCTTTAGTCCCCCTTCTGTGCTGGGAAACTGTCCCATGTTGAAGGTCTCCCTGTTGCTCTGTAGTGCTGATACATAAAACTAGATCCAGTGCAGCCTAGCAGGGAGTTCTGCCAAAGCAAAATATAAGGCTGAAGTGAAGCCATTGTTGCTAATGGTTAGCATCCTGCCTTTTGTTGAGCATCTTTAGAAAACCAACAAGGAACAAAAATTTGTTAACCACACACCACGTTCCAGGCACTGTGCTAAACATGTAGGATTCAAAGAAAGGCCAAAAACAGGATCTCTGCCCTCAGGAAATTCACATTTTGTAGAGGCAAAAAAGAGATCAGAAACACTAGAACATCTCCTCTTTGATATGGCTTAGGTTGTCTAATCCCACAGAAGTAGAAAGTTTTCTGCCCACAATCAAAGCCTTTCCAGATTAATGGGACAATCTAAGACTTGTGCTAGGTTGACAAACCCTTTAATAACCCAATGTTATCTCTACATTATGATAGGAAAGGAAGGAAAGGAAGAAAAGGAAGAAAGGAAGGAAAGGAGAAAGGAAGGGAGGGGGGAGGAAGAGAGAGAGGAAGGGAGAGAGGGAGGGAGGAAAGAAGGAAGGAAGGGAGGAAGGAAGGAGGGACAGATCTACTCTGTTCTAACTCCTCTGGGACTCAGTATCCTCAATTGTAAAATGAGGGGGACTGAACTGGATGGCTTCTGAGGTCCCATTCAGCTTTAACTCCACATAAGACCCTAAGTCCTATTTCTGGTATCTCCTGGCTGGGTAGCCCTGGTCAAGTCAGCTAATGGAGTAATGGAGTCTACATTCCCCAAGGGCCAAGCCTGTTTCACTTTTGTATTTGTATCCCTAGCTCCCAGCATAGTGTTAGAGAGCAGCTGTCACTACCAAAGTAGATGATAGGTGCTTAATGAAAGATCACTGGCTGACTTCATCTCTCTGTGCCCCATGGCAACGATTTAAGACCATAAATCCTGGAACAGATGCCAATCTTCACTCAGGAGAGTTCACACTCCAGGAGAACCCCAGATGAAATTACACATTTAGATTCCCCCCCCAAAAAATTTAAAATTTATTTCCCACCATAAACTCAGCTCTGTACTAAGCAGGCATCCTGGGGTTCAGTAGAAAGGGCTTGGATTTGGAACCTAAGGGATTCCATTCAAAGTTAACCTTTGCCACTTATTTATATGACTTTAGGCAAATCCCTTCCCCTCTTTCTGGCTCAGTTTCTTTATGTTCAAAATGGGGGAAAGTCAGACTAGATTCAATTTAAGTCAGCAATCATTTATTTAGCAATATGCCAGACACTGGATGAGGCTCTAGAGATACATAATATATAGGAAAGTTGCTATCCTCAAGAAGCTTACATTCTACTCAGACAACTTAAAAGTCCTGCCCAGCTCTGACTCTGACCCTTTGATCCCATCCTGGGTCAAACCATTGATCTTTATAATATAGAATCTTCTCCATCCCACACTTTATATTGAGGTTTCCTTTGTGAGAAAGGACAGGAACGATACCACGACACCATGATACTAACCTTGGATATTTGGGTGAAAGCTCTTTAATATTCTTTCAGCATCCTGTTATGGAACTTAACCCAGTACTTACTCCTTACCCTTCCTGAACCTATTTATATTTATATCCAGAGGAGTCTTTTACAACCCATATATATCCCATTTATGCTTTCCCCCCACTTGTCCATGAACCAACTGTGACTATAAAACCCTCCAAGCTATGTGGCTGCACACACCCAGTGGCTAATCTCCATGCAGCCATAAATATTTCAGGTTGAGAGCCTGGCAGCCTTTGCCATGACCGGTTGAACTCAAAACCAATTTAATTTTCAGGAGGCTTGGCAGATCCTTAGTTCTACAATCAGTCAGGCAACCTAGTGGCACTAATATGCCCTGAAATGCATTACATCGTATCTCAAGCAGACATATGTTTCTCTGGACCCAATCAATCTTTTAGGAATTGGTCAAATTTCTATTTTTAAAAAAGGGAAGGCAATTAGATAGTTCAGTGGATAGAGAACTGACCCTGAAGTCAGGAGGATCTGAGTTCAACAGACACTTGACATTTCCTAACTGTGTGATGCTGGGTGAGTCACTTAATCCAATTGCCTCACCGAAAAGAAAAGAAAAGGGGAAGGGGAAGGCAGGTATGGACAGGAATATAGGTAATTTGTTGATCATATTTTTTATCCTTACATCTGATGAGTTTGGCTTTCTTTCTCAGCTGTATTATAAGCATCATTTGCTGTCTTCACCAATGACATTTGTATATCACATGAGGTTGTTCATTAATACGAAATAGCTTGGCTCACAAAGAAACCTAATTTATTATTATTTCTGGGATTGATTCCAGAACTGTTTCCCCTCTACCATACCGATAGTCAGCCAACAAATATTTATTAATATTCCAGGCACTGTGCTAAGCAGTATGGATGCCAAGAAAGGCAAAAGGCATCCTCAAGGAGCTCTCATTCTATTCTAATTCGAGAAACAACATGTAAATAGCTAGGTACATACAAGAGATAGCTAGAGAGATGTAATCTAAAAGGGAGAGGGATACCACTTGGGAGTACCAAGGGACTACTCCCTGTAAATGGTAAAATTTGAGTTGTTTCGAAGAAGTAGTTAGGGGAACTGGGCAGTAGAGATGAGGAGGGAGAGTCCAAATAGGACAAAGGTCCAGAAGTGGGAGATGGTTTGCCTTTCATTTTTGCAGATGAGGAAATTGACTATGTGTCACAGAGCCATAAGCATCCAAGATAGGATTTGAATTTAGATCTTCTAGGGTCCACTTTTGGTGCTCTATCCACAGTAGCATCTAGCTATCTCACCCAAGAGATTTTAGTGACTAGTCATACAAGTAGTTATCATTAGGGGTGAAATTTGAACCCAGATTCTCTCATTCCAGGGTCATCATGTAATATATTGCCTTCACAGTGACCCTCTGAGGCAGATATTAGAGTTATTTTTAGCTGAGAGATGAGGAAACCAGCCAAGCTATGTGACCTGTCCATGGATACGGAACTTGAAAATGTCAGAGGCAGGATTTGAAGCCAGATCTTAACTCCCACCTTATATCTTTTCTCTTATCTTCCTTCCTTAAAGTGCTAGAGATGCTCAGGATCCAGAGTCTGAGGGGCAAGGGGAAGATAATGGCTTTCCCTATCTCTGATAACTCTATTTGTTATAGCCTCTGCTGACATGACTTCTGCTTTTCTCCATTTCTTATTCACTTCCCCTCTCCCCAGTGTTCCCCAGACGCTCTGGTGCAGGAGAAGAAAACAGGTATACCTAGTGACTTGTGCCAGCCCCCAAGCCATAGCTCCTCTAAGATCTTTTTCAGGATCTCTTCACGGGACTACCTCTCCTCCTCCTGAGGTACTTCTGCTTGGAGGAACCCAGTTCCTGCTGGGGTCACATAGGCTATACGACCCCCTTCTTAGCATCCCCAGGAGATGCTTGGTTCCTCCAGCCAGCTGGAGTCGGACAAAAATGAATTTGGCCACTCTGTTTTCTCAGTTTTTAGGGGGAGGCTTGAAGCTCTGAAGATGTGGCCAGAAAGGGAAATCAACTCGTTCGGGATGATGTTCAATAAAGCCTGCAGCTTTACTAGTTAGGTCTGGGCTCAAGATGGCAAAGACAAAGTCAGCTGGAAAATATGACCAGTTTTTCCCACTCCACCTCTTAAGACTTGAAAACAGTTCAGGGTAAGATGCAGAGTGAGAAGGGGCAGGGCTCTGAAGTAGCTGATGGTGTGTCCAGACTGCTGGGTAGGCTTAGGCAGATCACAGCACCTGTTCTGTCTTCTGTAAAACCACAGGATCAAACTCGATGGTCTTTAGGGTCTTGGAAAGTACTGAAACTCTAGGAGTCCATTTTTGGTTCAAGTTAAAATTCAGATCATTTCATCAGGCTTGGGTTCCTTGGAGCTCATATTCCATACTGTGTCTATTTCTCCAGAGAAAAGCATTAAAAGACAGTATTGAAGAGTGTTGTAACTAAGGAGGGTCTAACAGAGCTTTGCCACTGGTTGCTAAAGTTAGGGAGCACCAAATCTGGGGGTCATGAATCACACTTGAATTGTTATTCAACAACATGGAAACAAAGTTTAGTTGAGCAAGAATTTTTTTTCGTTATTTTTTTTGAGGTGGAAGGGAGTCTAGACCTATATTTTCACTAAATACAGGGAAACTTCTGGTTTGGAAACTCTTATCCATATAGACTAACAATCTAGCTACAAGTTATGGTGTTAGGAAGCATATTTATCCAGAGTCACATGGCTAATATATCTTAGGGAAACAATTGATACTCTACCCAACATACCAGATCACCTATCAGTTGGCAAAAATAATTAACTAGTTAAAATGGGCATCCATAAGATGGTGAATGGGATGAACCCCACTCTATTCCCCTTCATACATGCAGTACCCTCCTCCCACCACATGTGACTCCCTTTTCACCATCTCCACCACATGAGATACCCTAGTAACTGGTGACTCCACAACGGAGGACTAGCATCTCTCTCTCCCCATCCCTCACTCTAAATACAGCCTTTTCAACATTGTGATATTTTACACTAGACTAAAAAAAAAAAAAAAAAAGCAAAAATTAAAAGCATTCTGCCCATAGCAGAATTTGACCAACATAAAATACATGTTCCACTCATTCTGTCTGGATAATAATAATAATTAGCAATTTAATGCTACCTCTCATGTCCCAGGTACTGTGCTAAGCACTTTACAAATAGTATCTCAGTTGATCCTCCTATCTGGGAGGTAGGTGCTATATTATCCCCATTTTACAGCTGAAGAAACTAAGACTAAGAAAAAGTCTGAGAAGAAGCTAAAAAACAGAGGCAGAACTTAATGGCTTGCCCAGGACCACATAGCTAGGGCATATTTGAACTTGGTTCTTTGTGACTTAAGGCTCAGAGCTCTAACCACTGCACCTGGAAAATGCCATATCTTTGTCCTGACTTGGACAGAACCAGAACCCTCCTCACCCAGGAAGCAGGCAGCAGTCCTTGCTTTGTTCTGGTCTGTGTAGCCAGGTCTTATATTGCTGGTTCAGAACAGATTATTTCAGTGGCTGTATGTGACAATATATATGTGTGTGTGTGTGTGTGTGTGTGTGTGTGTGTGTGTGTGTGTATAACCTATATCAAATTGCTTACTTAGGGAGAGGAGGGGAGGGGAGAAAGGAAGAGATTAATTTGGAGATCAATATTTTTTAAAACCAATGTTAGAAATTATGTTTACCTATAATTGAAAAAAAATACTATTACCAATTTATAATGATAATGCTTGTTGACTGATTGAGAGCCTCAACTTTCTCTTCTACTCACCAACCCACACATGCCAGCTGTGAGGATCAAGTGAAAAAACAAATACTATTACACATTTAAAATGATAACAAATGCTTCTTGTCAGTTTGAGAACCTCAACTTTCTCTTCCACTCCCCAACCCACACATGCCAGCCGTGAGGATCAAATGAGATCATGTGGGTGAAGACTCTTTGTATGCATAACCTCTAAGCATGATCTCCTATTAGTAAGAAGGATTATAATAGGTTATAATTGAACATCATAATCCTCAGATGCTCTAACTGGTATGTAGGAAACATTTTAATATTTACATGGAGATTTATCCATATTACATTATCTTCTGATTCTTGGCAACTACTGCTTTTGATGTAATTAACCCCATTTAGAGATGGGTAAACTGAAGCTGAGATTTGCCCAGAGTCGCTCAGTTTTGAGAGTAAGAAATGAGAATTGAACCCTAGTCTTCTAGACTACAAGTCTAACACCTTCTCCTCCAGGTCTCTAGGTGGCACACTGCATAGAATACCAGATCTGGGTGTTAAGAAGACCCGAGTTCAGATTCTGCTTTAGAATATTACTAATTGTGGGATGCTGGGCAAATCATTTAATCT